>NC_135524.1:9672500-9972500 GCF_051989575.1 Stigmatopora nigra | reverse complement strand
TTGTTTATATTACCATATGATTTGATTTAGATTCTAAATATTCAATTAAGGCAGCCAGGTGAAAGAGTGCTTAGCACATTGGCCTCGCGGTTCTGGGGTCGAGGGTTCGATCCCACTGTGTAGAATTTGCATGTTCTTCTGTGGGTTTTAAACGGGTACTCTGGTTTCCTCCCACATTCCATGCATGCATGGTATGCTGATTGAACACTCTAAATTGCATGTAAGTATGATTGTCCGTTTCTTTGTGCCCTGCGATTCGTGATTGGCTGGCCACCAATTCAGAGTGCGTCCTACCTGGTGCCCATAGTTAGCTAGGATAGACTGCAGCACCACCTGTGATTCTTGTCAGGATAAGCAGTTCGAATGAAAGAAAAGATTGGGTTTTTACCTCCATGGAATAAATGCAATGCTGCTTCATGGTGTAGAGGTTCACTCACCTGACTTCGGTGCGGGCATGCGTGGGCTTGATTCACACTGGTGGTATGACTTAGTGTGTAGAGTCGTTCGTCTCTGTATGTCCTTCGGCTGACTGGGGACCAGTCTATGGTGTAGTCTGCCTTTTGCCTGAAATCAACTGGTTTAGGCTCCAGCAACCCCCGCGAGGATGCGTGGCATATAAGATGAACTAATGAACGAATAAATAAATAAAAAACTGCCCAGTTCCTAGCTAAGTTTGTTATTCTGTCCTTCAACGATGGATGCTATCAACTTCTTAATACATTTGTTTTACTTTCTACCTGTTTGGCAGGCCCAGCTGTGAATGTTTTTTTTCCCCTTTTTTTTTTTTAAAGTAGTGATCATTTTTGCTCTGTGGTTTGGTATGTAGTAAAGTCAGTAAAAAAAAATTTATTTGCTGTGTTTCATGATCATGACTACTCGAAATCCCCTATAGTGAAAGATTCATTAATTCATTTATTCATTTTCTGAACTGTTTTATCCTCATGGGGGTCGTGGGAGGTGCTGGAGCCTATCCCAGCTGACTCTGGGCCAGAGGCGGGGGACTCCCTGAATAGGTGGCCAACCGATCGCACGGCAGGAGACGGACAACCATGCATAATCACGCCCATACCGAGGGGCAATTTAGAGTGTTCTATCATGTTTTTAGAATATGTGAGGAAACCAAAGTGCCCGGAGGAAACCCACGCAGGCTCGGGGAAAACATGCAAATTCCACACAGTTTGATTGACCTGAATTTGAACCCAGGACCCCAGAGCTGTTAGGCCGACGCGCTAACCACTCAAGCCTATCATAAACAAAACATTTCAAACAATGAATTGGGACTCTTTGACATTGTGATATACCATTTATTTTATTTTCATTGCTAACTTCAGTTACTCTAATCATTTTGAAAGTGAAGTGTTGCGTAACTTTAAAAAAAATCAATAGCAGACTGATTTGTGTGTGGGCAGGAGTTGATATTAAAGCTTAAATGTCTCCCCCTATCATTCCTGCAGTTGCACCATCCTTCTCAGGGATTCCGATTCGCTACAGTCAGAGAAAGCAGCGCAGAGGACTACGTCAAAAAGAGTTTTCCTGAGATGCACGAGTACATGCGACGATACAATGTCCCAGCAACTCCAGATGGCATAGACAATCTCAAGTACTATTTCAGTTTTTTTGGGTCGTTTATCATCACTGACATCACCTTGTAACATAATCCATACACAGTCATTGATCCAACATCTTTTTAGATAGATGGTTTATTGTCTGTGGAAATATCACATCTCACGTGCATTGAGAAGAAAAAACAATGCTACTGTCTTGTTCTACTTCCAGCCTGCCTTCACTTTAAATTCAGCTGACTTATTCCACAAAGCATCACTACCACCACCACCCCATACAACCCCCACCATCGCTGTCATCCTAAGCTTCTTCGACATTCCACTAGCGTCCCCACTGAGCAAAGCAAAAATAGAGTGAGAAATGGTACCTTGGTGACAAACGGAGTTTGGAAATAACACAATTTAAATGGATGAAGCAACGTTTTCCCGCATCAACGGAACCTTCAAAATGCTGATTAAAAGATTAAAGGAAAATGTCAACCTTAGGAAATTGCAGCTCAGCAGCCAGAAATGTGCAACATTAGGATTCAACTAGACATTTTTATCAGGCAGATTTTAACATAATAGAATAATAATAATGAAATCTTTCCAAATTAATAACATTTTAGACTCAGTTCTGTAATTATAGTGGAAAATGCAATGTATTTATACTTACTAGACTCCTACAACTACGATATAATCAGCTAGTATATAGTTCAAAAGGCACGCCGGTTTTGTGAACATTTTAAAATGACATCTTGATGTTATCACCTCCAGTCAGATGGAGATTTTTATTACATGACTCACTGATAAGGAACGCAAATCAAATCAATTTCGAGCACAGTTTTTTCTTGTGAACCTGCCTGCGCACATCAAATTTGGAAAACATTATACCTCAGAGATATAAAATGAACAGAACTGCTCCCTCACCTCTTTCATTAAATGAAGCAATGCCACAGAAATGTCAATGTAATTCCATTGTGCAGTAATGGGCTGACTTTTTGTATTAATGGTGGGTTACTAATTTTTTTTTGCATAATGTGGATAAGTGAAATTATTCTAATTTTGTTTGAAGGGCTGATCCCCAGAAATTGGATGCATTCATTATGGATAAGGCTCTGCTAGACTATGAGGTCTCAATTGATGCAGACTGCAAGACGCTGACTGTCGGCAAACCGTTTGCTATAGAAGGTAAGAGAAAATTAATACATTTGTGTCTGTGTCTGGCAACAAATAAATTGTTTCGATTCTAGGATAGAATTTTTACCACTATCCTTTATTAACAATTTTACAAAGGCGACTGCATGAGATTCCACAAGCAAACTTCTAAATCAAACAGACATGATTTAAGTGTTCTGAATACTTCTGTCTTTCTACATATTATAGTCCCGTTAATCTCAGGTCCATTTAGAATGCGTCATTCACCCACAGTGACGACGTCCGTGTGGTGGTTAATGTCCATTACAGGCCTTGATATTTCCATATACCATCGCTGCTTGTAATTTATTTAATGCGCCGTCCATGTAAATTCAGGCCAAACCTCTTAGTCTTTTTCAAGTAATTTGATAAATCATTGTTACTGGTAGGTGAGTGGTTAGCACATCGGCCTCACACTGCTTAATCCCTGGTCTGGACCTCCATGTGTGAAGTTTGCTTAAGTTTTCTCCGGGTGCCTTGGTATCCTCCCACATCCCAAAAACATGCATGGTAGGCTGGTTAAACACTCTAAATTGTCCGTATGCATGAGTGTGAGCATGAATTGTTGTCCATCTCCTTGTACCCTGTGATTGGTTGGCCTACAATTCAGGTGTCCCCCGTCTGAAATCTGTCGTTGGCTGGGAAAACCTCCAGCACCCCCACAATTCTTTTGAGGATAAGCTGTATGGAAAATGAATAAATTAATTATTTCTCACAATGTCTCACCCAAAATCAGTTGGGGTGGCTTCCAGTTTAAAATGGATGAGGATAAAAACAAGGAATTGCATAAAGTCAAGGTGTATAGAAAATTGGGGGAAACTGTTTTTGTTTTACCTTTTTTTTGTGTGTAGGATACGGTATTGGACTTCCTCAGAACTCTCCCCTCACATCTAATTTCTCTGAACTTGTCAGTCAGTATAAGTCGGACGGCTTCATGGACATGCTGCATGACAAATGGTACAAAGCAGTGCCGTGCGGGAAGCGCAGCTTTGCAGTCACTGAGGTAAGAACACAAATACTTTCACATTAGTCGCTGTTGTCCACCTCATTTTAAATAAGGACTGATTATGTCCTGTATTATTTGGCTCTTCTTTATTCTTTTTTTATTTGTGTTTGTTTCATTCACCTGGTGTTCTGTTGTTTCACCCCACAAAGCACATGACTGAGTTTTAGTTTGCAAATTCATGTACAGTGGTACCTCGAGATACGAGCTTAATTCATTCTGGGACTGAGCTCGTATGTCGATATTCTCGAAACACGAACGAATGCTTTCCATTGAAATGAACTAAAAACAAATCAATTAGTTCCAACCCTCTGAAAAAACACCAAAAAGAAGATATTGGATTGGAAAAAATGTGGAAAAAAATAGGCGATCGGGCTGGAGACTTTTTGCACCGGTGAATCACAATATAACATAAACAAATATAAATGAACTTGGATTACGATGCAGACACACTCAAAAATAAATTTAATCTAACCTTACACTAAACTTAATTCTAATTTAGTTTTACATTTTTATACCTTCTACTTCTCGTTGGCTGTTTGCCCCGCCGCCATCTTCCCGTTCGCTATCGATGGGCTGTTTGCTGTTGTATTCCCTTCAAAATATTCTGAAAATGATGCACACAAATGTCCTCACAACAGGATAACACACGACCACTTGCCAACGAGAAGTAGTCTTGAATTAGCAAACTCTCCGCTAACGGGAGCTAACAGGCTAAGGGGGGGAAAAACACTCCGCTCAGTGGTCGCAGAGACATTGCAAAGAAGTATTTTACAAGGTTGATGGCTGTAATAAAATGCATCTATTAATTTATCTATTGAACATTCCCCAGGAGTGGAAAGGAGGGCTCTATTCAATCGCCGTGAAGATAATAAACATCCCTCTCATAAATGAATGCAGGAGTCAGACCTCTGTATTGGTGTAATCAGTAACAAATGTGTCTCGTCTGATAGCACTACTTTGATCCTTCACCTAGTCATGGCTTCAACATTCGCACCGAAATTTAACAGTGAAAGAAGAATGACACGCCGAGTAATATAAAAGCACGCCATCTTGCCTTCTCTTTTGTTTGGATTGGGTTTCGCATCGCACACATACAAGGCGGCCCGGTGGAGCGAGTGGTTAGCGTGTCAGTCTCACAGCTCTGGGTTAAAATCCAGGGCATATCCATCTATGTGGAATTTGCATGTTCTCCCTGGGCCTGTGTAGGTTTCCTCCCACATTCCAAAAACATGCATGGTAGGCTGATTGGACACTCTAAATTGCCCCTTGGTATGGGTGTGAGTGTCCATGGTTGTCCGTCTCCTTGTGCCCTGTGATCCGTTAGCCACTGATTCAGGGTGTCCCCTGCCTCTGGCCCAGAAACAGCTGAGATTGGCTCCAGCACCCCTGTAACCCTATTGAGGAGAAAGCTTTTCAGAGAATGAGATGAGAGATGAGATAAGATCACGCACATACCTTGTGGAGAAAGACTACATCAAGCTTATTTCAACTATATTTGTATTTCGAATCGAAAATCCCATCCTGGGCCATGATGACAGTGACCAAAAAAGTGACGTAGGTCGATATGCTAAAAGCCCGCAATAAGTACAGACGCTCCCCTACTTACGAACGAGCTAGGTTCTGAGCGCTTGTTCATAAGTTGAAATTGTTCAAATTGAAGTTGATTCAGTGCTATACTTTGTATTATAATTTATGTTTAAGGCCTATATAAGTATATTGAAGGTTTATATAAGAGCATTTATATGTTTAGGGCTTGTATAGGTAACCAGCATTGGTTTGTACTGAAAAAAACATTTAATAAAATAGAGAAAATACATACAGTACTGTATAAATACATTAGAGAGATGGAGAGATTTACGAGAAACTGGCCGTAAGAAGCTATCTAATGACGATTGCACAGTTTTCTTCTTTTTTTCATCGTAAATGCGGTAGCACTGTATGGCATCATTCAATTGATTTGCAACCTTTGAGCAACGTTGAATAGTTGGGTCCTGCTGCTCGATCTTTCTGTTTATAAATGGTACTGACGCTCAAACGATTCAAGTTGTATTCCCGTGCAACGCTAACCACTTTCTTATGCGCATCAAGCTTCTTTATTATTGCCACTTTCAAATGAAATGGCTTGCCTCTTCCTTGCACCTCCCTCACTCGAAGCCTTTCACTTTTCACCAACTATATTGACTAATGGATGCAAATAAAGACGCGCAATACAAAATCGAACTTACGAACATTTTCCGACAAAACCCAATTTGCAGACATGTTCGTATGTACTGTTTGTTCGTAAGTTGAATGTTCGTGAATAGGGGAGTGTCTGTATGCCCATGGAGACTGCCATTACGTCAGAACTGAATATTCTGTGTTATATCAAGAAGCTGGCTCAGTTGGTAGCCATCCTAGCTTCTCAGACAGGATAGGAGGCACTTCAACACACTGCTCTAGAGCCATTACATAACATAATGACATGGCTCTCTTGAATGTCCAGTTATTTCTACATGTCTGATTTTTCTCTGATAGTAATTGGAACAGATACTTCTTTGTCACAAAAAACATTCATGCAGTTTGGTTCTTTTTTTACTTTATTATGGGTGAACAGAAAAAAGTGATCAAATCTGCTGGGTCAAAATGTACGTACTGCAGCGCTAATATTTGTTAACATGTCCCTTGGCCATTTTTACATCAATTAGACACTTTTGGTGGCCATCCACAAGCCTCTGACAAGCTTCTGGTTGAATCTTTGACCACTCCTCTTGACAGAATTGGTGCAGTCCAGTTTAATTGGATTGGTTTCTGACAGACTTGCACGGCGGCCTCTCAGTCCATGGAGATGCAAAATACGCTTTGACTGTGGACACTGACACCTGTGTTCCAGCAGCTTCTAATTCTTGGCAGATGTACTTTTTGGTGATTTTCAGTTGAATCTTCACCCTCCTGACCAATTTTCTCTCAGCTGCAGGTGATAGCTTGTGTTTTCTTCCTGATCGTGGCAGTGACAAAGCAGTGCCACTTTATACTTACAAACAATTGTTTGCACTGTTGCTCTTGGGACCTGCAGCTTCTTTGAAATGGCTCCAAGTGACTTTCCTGAATTCTGACTATCAGAGAAAAGTCAGTTGTAGAAACAACTGGAAACTCAAGAGAGCCATTACATTATGTTCTTCACAAGTGCATGTAAACTTTTAACCACAACTGCTGAGGTTGAAAAACTTGTACACACGCATGACCGGGCGCGGGGCGAGCGCCTCGGCTAAATGTTCTTCAACCCTCCAAAACTATTTTATGGCTATAAAAACCATCACACCCATACCTAGGAGCAATTTAGAGTGTCGAATCAGCCTACCTTACATGTTTTTGGAATGAGGGAGGAAACTGGAGTACCCAGAAGAAACCCACGCCGGGAAGGACATGCAAACTCCACACAGATGGACCGACCTGTACTTAAATAAATAATTCAACAATGTAATTGTATTCATGTTTCTCTTTCCAGACGTTACAGATGGGTATAAAGCATTTCTCTGGGCTCTTTGTGATGCTGTGTGTGGGCGTTGCCTTATCAGTGCTGACCACAATTGCTGAGCACGTCGTCTACAAACTGGTGATCCCAAGGGTGACAGAGCCTCGATTCAAATACTGGCTGCACACTAGCCAGGTTATAATGTCACACAACCCATCCATTGTCAATATAGCATTCTATGGAAAAAATATTTTCTGACGTAAATTAAATATTATTGTACAAAACGTAAGAATCGTTTAATTCAAAGGTTTGAAGAGCTAAATTTTCAGAGGAATTAATTAAATCTTGCCATGGGATCCCACCTAATATTCATTCATCAAATATTAACTCAAGTAACCAAAAATATACTTTCTACTGATTACAGAACACCTCAACTAATTTGGACAATATAGCCTAAATTTATTTGAGGCCAAAATATGAAACCATTGAAATGTTCTTGTTTTCCAGAGATTGCACCGAGTCCTGAACTCTGTCTTTGCTGACAACAAGCTGGAGACTATCACCAAACCTGAAAAGAGGTAAGGTACAGCAAACACTAAAATGCTAAGAAGAAGGCTCTTTTCATCAATGCAGAAAGAGACACGCTTCAAGGACGAAGTCACTTTCAGGATTTGATTACTGATATATCAGACAAAGAATAAGTGACATCAATTAATACACATGTACAGAGATTAATCTGTACCAGAACCAGCTCGTATGTCAATTTATAGTTTTTTCAGTTAATGCCATAACTACACTAAGCCCTCGATTATCTCGGCTTCAACTATCACGGCTTCACTACATCATGTTTTTTTTTCTGGGGGAAATGTTTTTTTGTTAATCACATTTTTTTGGGTAAATTCATAAAAATGTGAAAATCCTCGCTGATATTTGCAAGCAGAAGCCACTCCCTTGTCCTCCGCTTGATACTAGAACTCACCATTAAAATACATTTTTTAGTTTTTTTTTTCAAATAGGGGTGACCATACTTCACAGTCTTTGGTTTATTGCGGCCATGTCTGGTCTACATTAACTGCGATAATCGAGGGATTACTGTAAATACAAATTAATGCGTTCCCACCCTCTGGAAAAACAACAAAAAGAGGACATTATAATGGAAAAGCACCTTTTTATTGTTCTAATTCACCAGCTACTCACAAAGTAAAAATACCTATCTCGTGGTTATGATATTATATACTAAAATGTGACATTACTCAAAAAACACAGATGGTAGCGGATAAACGCGCAGGTGAGAGAGAAAGGACAGGAGAGCCACTTCATGGATGGCAACACATTCGTAACATAACATAAACACCGTGCCTTTCGAGTCGGAATTTGGTGAT
The DNA here is from genome assembly GCF_051989575.1 of Stigmatopora nigra. Classification (NCBI taxonomy): domain Eukaryota; kingdom Metazoa; phylum Chordata; class Actinopteri; order Syngnathiformes; family Syngnathidae; genus Stigmatopora; species Stigmatopora nigra. The sequence goes on along the minus strand of NC_135524.1, from coordinate 9,963,923 downwards.
TCTCCTTGCCTCAGAACCGAGTGTATCCCAGTTCTTTTTTTTTTTTTTAAATTTTCAAACCAGCCATGACTTGCTTTTAAGGGTTCCACTAGTCATCATGAGGCATTTTAAGGATGATTCAAAATTCAAACAAAGCTGGAAAAGTCTCGGCCTAGTGTTTTTCCATAATTAATGTGCGCGATTCGAAATGTAATCCGAGGAAACCAGCAAATCGTTCTCCATCTCTTCGTGCCCTGCGATAAGCTGCCTCCCGGATCAGGGTTTCCCCTGCCTCTGGCCCAAAGTCTGCTGTGATATGCTCCAGCACTCCCCCCGACCCTAGTGAGGATAAAGCGGTTCAGAAAATGAATGAATTAATAATTAGAATTTTGTATTTTGTGTGTCAGTTTAAATTGTGTCAAGATTTAACCATATGAATTAAGATTTCATTGGTATACATCACCCAAAGCTATTTATGCCTATTTTCTTTTATATACCGTAAATACATAATATACTGATCCATAAAGAAAAGTATGCACACTGGAAGATCAGATTATATTGTGAAGTGGATTTTATAAATGACAGAATATTTTAAAAAATAATATTGAATTTAAGGTGGAGTCTAAAATATGATTTTTTAAATTGAATATTGTTGTTTAATTCTGTTGCTTCAATAGTTGGTAATAATATGGAATCTGAAAATCAGCACATCCCAGGCTAAAGGAGTTTAAGAATCAGCAAACTGACATACATGTACTCTACTAATGATGTCCCTGTTTGTTTGCTTTTGTAGTTGCAATGAAGGAATCACAAGCAATAACAGGCTGGCATCTTGGAATTGTGCAGAGTCCTCTGTATACAACAGGCATAGGTTTTCTGCCAACCAGGCCCACAATGACTTGGAATGCCTGGCTTGCCAGGAGCTTCTTCCCACCCCACCATCTTCTGCTCTTCGTCTTCACCATTCTCTTCCTTTTCTGGACAAACACGTGATGAACGCCTCTAATGGCCGCTCAGACTTGCTGGGCCGCTTGTGCGACCTAGGGCAGAGGAGCGCCACATCGGGTCCGAGTCCAGGTCAGCATCTGGGAACGGGGGAATCCGGGTGCGGGTTGGGTGTGGCTCGGAGTTCGATGGTACAGGAACTATCAGAACTGGAAAACCAAATATCTTTGATCAAACTGCAACTTCAGTCAGCCATGAGGAGGAAGAGAGTGCTTAAAAAGTCACAGTTAGAAACTCCACTAACAAAACTGACTACACCTAGTCGAGCTACCCAACACCACTATTAACAGCTCTCACGGGATGAACAGTCCCACCAACTGACAAACAAACATCAAAACACCCTCCTGGAATTGTGAAACTTTCCCCCCAGTTTAGCGAAAAAAACCTTATCCATGTGGAGATCTCGGGCGAGTGTACGCTCCTGACAGATGTGGCTAGATGATGGATGACAGTCTCAAAGAACCCCCCAATGTTTGACCAAAGCATTAGCTTATGATATCTTGTGATTAGATCTGTCAATAATTTCACGAAATGAATTTGGAAGGGTGTTGCAGACACTGAAATGTACCATGCACAGAGTCAGTCTTTCCTTGCTTGTTGCAGTTCTTGGTGACCCATGTTATGCATTATCCATTGCGTCTTTAGCAACTTTTGTTATCGTCATTTTCGTCTACGTCCCTTCCCTACTTACAGCTTAGCGCTCTCACAGCTTTCCGTTTTAGCCATTCATGCCTATTCAAGGAATAGATTTGCTTTGCGGCAATGATAAGCCTGTTCCCAGATATGACAGCCCGGAGATATTTAGGTCTAATGGGCCAATTCATCTGAGTCTTGTGTCAGGACTGACTCAAAGTGTTGATTACTTGAGCTCTAACCAGGCCGTTCGCCTATCTGTCCCTTAGATATTGTGAAATCCTTGTCTATTGTGTGTTCAAAGGAACTTTGTTACTTGTACCAATTACTTCATAAATCGGCTTTATAAATCGTATACCTCGGCACGGTTGGCAGTGGTTAGCGCGTTGGCCTCACAGTTCTTAGATCAAGGGTTCAATTCCAGGTCCAAACATTCCTGTTCGAAGTTTGGATGTTCTCCTGGGCAAGCATGTGAGCACTCCCCCCTGCCCCCCAGTACTTTCTCCCACATCCCCAAAACATTCATGGTAGACTAATTGAACACTCTAAATGTCTCTTAGATATGAGAGTGAGCATGAATTGTTCTCTGTTTCCTTGTGTCTCCTGGCATTCGTTTGCCACTAGTTCAGATGTGCTTGGCGCCCGCGATAGGGTCCATCAACCCCCATCACCCATGTGAGGATAATCAATGTATGGCTTTTCATTTTCTGCTCATCTTATTGTCAGTTTGTCTGTTAACATAAATGACATTTGGAAAGACTACCATGCATGCTTTTGGAACGTTGGAAGAAGCCGGAGAAAACCCACACAAGTCCAGGGCAAACATGGAAACTCCACCCAGAAGGACTGACCTGGGATTGAACCCAGAACTGTGAGGCCAACACGCCAACCACTCGGTCACCGGTCTGCAAAGATTAGATTTTTTATTTTCTGAGAATATGAATGAGCCTTTTTATAGACTAATTATGAATAAAACAAAAAATGAAAAACTTTAGATTTTGTGTCAACTAAGTACAATTCATGAGTCATGCACAGTGGTGTCCAAACAATGGCTCATTTTTCAACTGCCCTCCCAAGTTCTTACTGTCAATCAGCAAATGTAGGAAATATAATTGAATATAGCCTGCACAAGTTTCGCCTAATATTCTGTTGCACTCTTAGAAACCTAAATTGAGCTTAAGCATTGCCTCTTGAGGACCAGTAAACCCCTGACATGTTGGTATCCAAGCTGGACAGTTCTACACATAAATACAATTTCAACTAGCAAGGCTGCAAATAAGTGAACAGGGTTCTCACTTCCATTGACGATGATAAATGTCCAATGATTGGGAGGCTGGCTACAATCTGATTATTGAAGGCCTTATAAATGGCCCATCATCAAGCTGAATATTAATCAAATACAGCTACTGTGGTTCCTTGAGATACAAGCTTAATGTGTTCCGGGACTGACGTCGTATGACGATTTACTCGTATCTCAAATCAATGTTTCCCATAGAAATGAACTAAAAACAAATTAATTTGTCTAACCCTCTGAAAAACAATCATAAAAGGATATTGGAATGGAAAAACATTTTTATTTGTTCTAATTTGCCATCTATTAACAAAGTAACAAATAACTAGTGGTGATGATGTTTAATAGTACTAAAGTTAGACGGATTTCTCGGAGGGGAGAGAGAGGGAGAGACTTTTTGCACGGCAACGTGCTTGTAACATAACATAATAACATTTCCCGAATACGGGATGAATAACGTTATGCAATGCGTTCGGGGTGGCTTTATCCACGGCAGTTGGAAACGAACAAAAAATAAAAACTAACTTGGATACATATATACAGACACTCAACGTTTTATATAACTGCACACAAAACTGAATTCTAATTTTGTTTTAATATTTTTTACCTTAGTTCTATGGGTTGACCCCACCCAAACGATTTGCCAGAATCTTCCAAACGAACGCATCAAGAGTTGTTTGTTTTACCTTAGTTCTACGGGTTGACCCCACCCAGACGTTTTACCGGAGTCTTCAATACGAACGCATCAAGAGTTGTTTGTTTTTGCCTGACCTTCAAAATATTTTGATAATGACACACACAAATGTCGTAGGTTTATGCCCCTTTAATGCTTTTCTTCTGCCACGATAAATGTCCGCCTGGGCATCTTTTTCCAAAAAGACCAGTTTCGTCGCAGTTGAACACATGCTGGGGGATGTAACTTTCAAGGGTGATAATCGAGGCAAATGTCTTGATAAATTCCACCGCAGCTTTCGAATTGGAACTTCCCGCTTCTCCATGTCGGATTATCGAGCGTATTCCAGATCTTTTTTTAAAAAATTTAAACCAGCCATGACTCGCATTAAAGGGTTCTGAAGGTGTTGATGGCTCTCCTTCCGTTGTTATCAAATCCGTGTAAATTCCGCTGGCTTTTTCACATATGGTTGACTCCGTCACGCTATCTCCTGCTAACTGTTTTCATTTTATCCAAAATAAAAGAAGACTCCATCTCATCGTGAATGTCACTGCGCCAGTGGGTAATTATAGTTAGTCCTTTGGAAAGCTCTTCTCCTTAATTGCGTCCTTCTGCTTCAGGATGGTGGATATGGTTGACGAATTTCCTCTTGTAGCAAGCTCGATACCACGTATCCCACTCATATTTTTTAATTATTTCATGTTCCATGTCGATTGTCAACGGTCGCATTTAAGCGACATTTACAAACATTGCATAAGCCCCCTGCTCCATCAAGAGCACATCAACCGTCAGAAGCATACCAGCCGCTTTGCGGCCCTGGGAAGTCATGAGACTGGTGGCTGCCAGCTTTTCCTTTATTGCGAATCCAATTTCTTTTCTTGGACATTGTAATGGATGGTATTCACCCTATTCATATTTTTATTTGACGTAACCCAAAGAAAAATACACTCCTGCTACAATTTGGAAAACCAACCCATAAGTCGGATTGCCATTCCTCGATGAGGCTCAACGTCTTCGAGAAAGGCCAGCTGCCGCACCCAAATTCCGAGCCGCCAATTGAATCTCCACACTAAAACAGATACTGGTGAAAACAGTGAAACCAAAGCACATAGTCCTGTTTCTTTTGACTGGAGTTATGTGATTTATTTGCCCCACTTCACCACCATAAGCCAAAACGTGGAATCAGTGAGGCCGTTGTCTGGGACAATGGGCACACCATGTCACCTTTACCGGACCAAGATTCAGACCATGCCCTGTAAGGTTCAAACAGGTAAAGTTAAACAGCGGAAAAATTGACTTGCCTTTTACTGCTTTCGTAACAGGATAGACATTATTCTAATATTTTTTAGCTTTTCTTTACTAACAGGACACCTTTTCTTTTGTAAAAACACTTTCCCAACAAAATGGTGATCAAGGGAGTTGTTATATCCGATCGTATTTTCCCTTGTCTGGTATTTTGTTCTAACCCTTTGTAAGATGGTTTAGTCTCAATTGAAACGCTTTGACCTTTCGCATATGGAGACGTCAAAACCAATAGTTTATGGTATTGCTCGCTGAGCAATAATCGTTCCAATCAATTTTGGAGTGGTTCCCGCATTTTATTAAGTCAGAAAGCTTATCTTACCCTTATTGGGTCAATTTCCCATGAAACTGGCACAGGACCCCGTCCTCAATCAACTTGAAAATTTACAAAACACTGTTTGATACAATTGTTCCTGTCCTCTGCAGTCTTTAAAAAAAAAAAAAAAAAAAAACATTGGCCTCCGGAGCGAAGGTGTGGCCGCCTGACTAACCATTATGTTAACCTCTACAACAAAGCAGACCATCAGTCCTTGTCTTGAATAATGACTCCTAACTTCAATTACTATCAATTAGGCTGAAGTTAAATCTCTGGACCTGGGTCATTTTAATGAAATACTCAAGAAAGCGTCCCACTCAAAACACTAACCTGAGTGAGTGAGCTGATAATCAATCTGCAGTTGTGCCCTTTAAATGCCATGCCCTTTCAATGCTAAAAAAATGTTGTTTTTTTAAAAGCATTCCACTCACCGCCCAACCCCACCCCCAACCCACATACACTAGACCAATCTTAAGTGGTAAGAAATCTTACCTTAATTCTTATGGCCATCGATTCGCGATATGATGCACGGCAGGAACCACAGCGTAGTAGTCTTTTCCTGTCTGTGATGTCAAATGTTGAAAAAATACATCATAGCACACTTGCAGATTTAGTTTGGATTTCCAAACTTTGCTTGTCACGGGATTTAAATAGTGTTCAGCGATATCATATGACGCAAATTGACATCTCTGGCATGAGCATCTGGAGCCCGTGCAGTAGAAGCTGAAATTCAGATGGCTATGATCAGGGACCGTGTGCCACAACATGGCATAAATAGGCTTCTCTCTCAATGTGCCTTGAATCGCATTATAATATAGTTCAATTGACCAAGATCATTTTACAATACTAGCTTTGGGACAACCTGAATTGGTGACCAGCCAGATGCAGGGCACAAGGAGACAGATTACCATTCGCGCTCACCCTCATACCTATGGTAGGTTGTTTGAACACTAAATTGCGCCTATGTATGACCGTGAGGGTGAATGGTTGTACATCTCCTTGTCCAATGTGATTGGCTGGTCACCGATTCAGGGTGTCTACCGCATGGTGCCTATAGGTAGTTGGGATAGGCTCCAGTACCCCTCAGGTCCTTTTGAGTTTAAGCAGTTCGGAGAATGAATTAATTTCTTTTGGATGCTGGGAGCTACAAAACCTCCAAATCTCTTCACAGGAAATTGCTATTGTGGTTCGTGAAAATTAGAGACTTACCTGAAGCTGGACAAGATTTCCTTTTCATCAAGTAATTTTAATAGCATTCTACTGTCATTTCATACAATTTTGATATTTATTCCTAATTTATTTAATGACATAGGTAAGATAATTATGTGCAGTAAATAGCACTTTTCAATTGTTTTTTTAAGATCTGATTGTAATGTGGAATAGTTCATATGCAATAATGTTATTATGAGAAATGACACACAAAAACAAGTTGCTATGCCGATTTAATTTGAGAACAAACCATGAAAATAAAATATATATGCAGCTCTTTAAATTAAAAAGGGTATTTTAAAACATGTCATAAAATACATTTATAATCACAATGTTAAAGAGCAGAATTAAAATCATAAATATTTATAAAACATCTTGACCTCTCTTCATGCTGGGCCATGGAGTCACAACATTGCATCACAATCCACTGGTGGGTGAGGGAGGGATACCTCAAGGAGGAAAGGTGAAGTGGTTATTAGCCGTGTTCACAGATTAGCTAGACATTATAGAAAAACTTTCTTTTTCGGACAATTTTTTTCTATATTTTCGAGTAGGTCTGGTGCAGACTGCTAACAGAACATTTCTTAAAAGAAAGTCCAACATAGAAAACAATGAATCCAGAAACACAATGAGTAAGTAGTATTTCCCCTAAACTGGACAACCATGATGCCTTCCCACAAAAATTAAGATTTAAGAAACATGAACGTGATTAACTCCAATCAATAACAGCAGTAAGGCAGATAAGAATACAGATTTCAACGTAGTTTGTTAATTTTTTTATTTTTAATCCAATATTTTATATTACGTCCACTACAAGGACAAATTAGATTTAACTAGGTAATAGTTTATGAATTTTCCTATAATTAAGATCCGTGTAAAATTGTAAATGGTCAAATTCTGCATAATGTTAAAATGGCTTTTAATAAAACATTTTGGGAATAAAACCTCGGACAAATTTTAGACGCACTGTTGGACAGGTAATTCTATGTTAAAGCTGAACTTAAATATTGGCAAATATTGCTGTACTTGAAGAACTATATCCCAACCAGCAATACATTTAAAAACATGTGAATTATATAACCATCTCTATGCAAAATATTATTTGGAAACCTGGGATGTATTTTAAATTGTTAATTCAAAAAAGGTAAGAAATTTGTGATCTCAGGCTAATTTTTTTTTTTTTTTTACACATCGTTTAGGTGATTTGTGCATAATGATTTGAATAAAAATGTATGTCACATTGTTGGGACACAGTGTGTAGATAGATACATAGTCATAGGCATGGCTGATAATACAGCAATGCTCGAGTGTATCTGATTGACAACAAAATCATATCGACATTTACATCAGGCAAACAGGTCCAAAAGGGTCATAATATAGATTAACAAAAATCTTTACAAAATTCAACCTGATGTGGTCAATTGATTTATTGACCTGTTAAAAAAAGAACTCTTTTTTTTCTGTACAAATGACCGACATCACAGTGTGACAACATCCACAATGCTAATTTTTCATAGCACATTTTCGAACTGAGTGGGGACTTGACGGGACGGAAGGTGGCAAAGGGAAGAAATCTGACAGGATGTGATGAAACAGGGAAGCGCGCAGGTGCAACGCTAACAGGGTGGGTCAAATAGCAATCACTCATACAAAAAAGTGCAAAACTATCCTCCAACGAAAATGAGAACACCTTGGAGGAACATAAATGTCCCTTGCTCCAATGAACTGTAATAAAGAAAAGTATCTGTGTTCAAGTTTGGTTCATAATACGGATGCCCATTACAAACATTTTGGATTTGTTTGCTTGGGGGTGAACTACAGAGATATATCAGTGTTTGATTTGGTAAGAAATCGAAGCCACGTGACATGCGTCCTCGTCATTGTGTCTGGAAGTGCTGCGGAGACGCAAACGTGACCCGGTGCCGCCCCTTTAGTCATGTGACCTCCGTCATTGATGCAGAGTGGTTCTGAAAATGGATGCGGGAGGAACAGGGTCAAGAAAGATGAAAATGATATAGGAACAAGATAAGGAATTGGGAGTAGTGTGGAAAAGGGGGAAGGGCGGGCGTGTGGTGAATGGAAAGAGGAAAACATCGTCAAGCAAGTGATACGACACAATTTCTGTTAGTGTTTCATAAGGGAGACAAGTACAAGGTACATGCAAGCACTCATGCCTGTGCTTTGTTGATGAGTCATTTGTAAAGAAAGTTAAGCACTTTCTGCCTTGAAAAAAAAAGAGAAAGATACTTATTGCTGACAAAGTGCAATGCGTTTGGCTGGAATCTGTATTCAGAAGGAGCCTGAAAGCCTATCAGGTGTTCTGTCAATTCCCCAAAACAATACGAGGTTGTACCTGTGCACTGAGGGTCTCCAGAGGACTCTCGACGCGGGGGAAAGTCATGAGGGGGAGGCCGCGAAACTCCTCGCTCTTCTCTTTAGTTGTCGCACCGTGGACACCTTTGAAGTTGTTCACCACACACACTCCCTGTTGTGTTTGAACAAAGACACGTCAACAAACAAAAAAAGTTGTAGGTACAAAAAAAATCTGGCAACAGTAAACCTGTACTATAAGACATGCAGTGCATGGGGCATAACTGGCATTCTTTAAGAATTGACACATACTATGTTTGTGGTTGTTAGGTGCTACATATAATTTTTCATATTTAATTATATATTCATTGATTCATAATTGGAAAAACGCAACGTAGCATCTAGCATATTTCCATGTTTTCTCACCTATACAGAAATTCAAGTACAATGATCGAGAAGTGTTTTTATTATAAATTCAAATATATTACAAATATAAACATGAAAAGAATAATGTATTAATGAGAGGCATTGTATCATCGATGGAATCTTCAGGAGGCGTCTGAGGGGAGCTTTTCTGGAGAAGTTTTTGGCCCACAAGGAAGATGTTGATGGGGAGTTGTGTCCGCTGTTTCTGTTTTGGTCCAAATATGCTTTTGTCAAGGACATGAAACTGTGAGGATGATTGCCATATTCCATGGCTATGACCGTGTTGTCATCAATCTCATCAAACTGTGAGCCATATTAAAAGTTTCCAGCCAATTTTTTAAAGTGCTAAGACCACGTTCTTCATCATTATTGCCGTCATCGTTTGGGGGAAATTTAACTTGCACTTTGCTTCTCCGCGTCGAACAGCTGTCAATTAGCCGTCCAGAGAGCTCTATTTTCAGATAAGTGCAACAACGTTAGCCAGCTGTCCGGACTTTAATCGAATCTGAACTTCCACGTTGCCCCTCAGGTCGTCCAGCTATCCTCGCTGCTCAAAGTGCTCTATTTTAAGACAAGGCCAATGGCGTCCGCTGTAACGTCGCCAGGAGCTTGCACTTGTTAACATTTCTGGAGAAATTCCACCGTCAGCTCCACCGCAACGTCCAGCCATCTCAGCCACCCAATGGGCTCTATTTTTGAACAAGGCCGATGTCGTCCGCCGCAACATCACTGGAAACATTTGTGGAGAATGTCCACCTTCAGCCCCGCGACCACAAAGCTCCTGAAGCCTGCTGAACGAGCTCTATTTTCAGGTTAGGACCATGGCGTCCACCGTGACGTCGCCTGAGGCTCGCAATTCTGAAAAAATCCTCCTTCACCGTTGCTCTCGTTCAATTCAGAAGTTCTATTTTCAAATAAGCACCACGGCGTAATGTTGCACCGGGCTCACATTTTTAATAAAAATCCACCCTTAAAAGTCTCCCGGCCGCTCAAAGAACTCAAATTTTGGATTAAAATGACGCCTAGCATTTTTTTTATGCGTGCTGAGTTGAGCAACAGTCCTCTGTCTTCTGCCATTTTCTTAGTGGCAAGCGGAAGCCAGAGAAGAGGGTTCCGCTTGCGAGTTTCAGAGTGGATTTTGATATTTTTATGATTTTTTTTCATACTTCAGAAAATCTGCGATTTAATGAAGCCGCGAAGTGAAGAAGGATCGCAGTATATTGTTTGCCTTGCCTATCTCTCCGTCTGTCCAATCAACAGTATGAAGACGTACAGATCATTGTATAAGTAATTCCAGTTCAGTGGTCTGAACATGTTCCCCCAACCGGAAATTAGATTTGGGGGCATCCCTTTTCTGTCTGCTAAAGCAATAAATTGGACAGCAATGGCAAAAAAAATCTAGGTCATTAACTTAAAGTGCAGACTTCTATTGACAGCAGCAATGCTTCTCATGAGGCAAATTAGCCTGATAGTTTTTGCAGAAACTTGCTGACAGACCACCTAGCAAACAGACAGATGCGGGTTAAAACCTTGGCAGAAGGAACAATCCAATTCCTTGATTAAAACGATATTCTGCGCCAGAAAGGCTCTTGTTCCGCTATAGAATTCCTGTGTCTACTTCCTCATCTCTTTAGCACTCACTCTGTCCCTTCCTCTTTCTATTCTGCAGTGACACTGGAGGACCCAGCAGCAATCAGGCTAAATGAATTACTGTAAGCATGTGCACCCCCTCTGACTAAAATAAGTGTGATATCCCTTGTGTTCCAAAAATGCAATGTAAGTAAAACTGAGGCTATCTAAGACTTTCACCCTGGATTGGACTTTTTATTTTTTCATTTTTGCGCTTGCCTTAAAAAAAGTGCTGATGACTACAAAAATTAAAAAAATTATAAGTCAGGCATGATCAAATCTACTGACCAGAAAAAGTGCAACCACTGATCCTAGTATGAATCCAGCAACCACATCTGAGCAGTGATTTCGGTACTCTGAGACCCGATTGAGTCCGGTGAGGAAGGCTGAACAGAGCGTGCCCAGACAGAGTACTGGCTTGGCCAAGCGGCTGGACTTGGTCTTGATAGTACTGGTGATGTACATCTGGGAAAATAGGATACAGTTGTTTAGATTGCAGTTGTACATCATAGAACAATGTATCTCTAGTTGAATACATGACAATCTTGATACGGGTTTGTATACTCAGCCAGTTAACCCTTTTTTTAAATTTTTATTCAGCTTGTTGTGAATTAAGTTGTGTTCCAAGCCACTCTGTAACACCCATATTGTTGGGGTTATTCCGGGATACTATTATACATGTGCGTATTAATCATTGTATGTCGGTGTGGATTATTAATCATTATATGTATATGTGAAATATTAATCTTATAAGCAGAAAAATGTTCAGTATAACCGTTACCGAAGGACACTTTCCCCTGCAGCTGGCTCGGAGGACGTTTGATTGTTTTGCCCTATTGACCTGACATCTCACTCAGTCCCGAGCTCCGAGGACTGTTGATCTGGGTTCGCAATGAAGATCTGTGAAGTACTCTTAAATTGCTTAGCAGATGGCGATAATGGAATTGACTTCCGAAAATACTCGCATATTGTTTTAAATGGAAATTGTTTTGTAAATTCTTATGCAGTTGTTTTTGGTTTCCGACTTTAATTGTTGTTTTGAAGACATGATATGCAATTGTTGCTGCAGTTGTTTTTTTACCTTAAGGTTAACGCTCATGCATTTGGATTGAATAGATAACCTTGTAATTGTTTTGATTCAATGTCTTAAATTGGCAGTAGATGAATCCGGTCTATTAGAATAATCTGTGACGGGGAGGAAATCAAGATGGATTCTCCTTGCAAGTAACGCCAAATATGTGCCCGTTGCCTCCCTTGTATTGCTTTATATTATATTAAAGATAACTAAAAATGAACCTTACACATTTACTGGGGAAATAGTATACTTTTAAATATTTTTTATATCCTTAAATTTCTAATGACTGAAATGTTTGTGAGTATCTCACAAAATCATCGATTGAAGATGCTGTTGGTCAAATAATGATATTTAACGCTCAATGAAGAGTCACTATCCAAAATGTACACAATGACATCTACAGTTGTGGTCAAAAGTTCACATACACTTGTGAAGAACATAATGTCGTGCTCTCTTGAGTTTCCAGGTATTTCTACAAGTCTGTTTTTTTCTGATAGAGTGATTGGAACAGATACTTCATGAACATAAACATTCGGTGAACATAGAAAAAGTTATCAAATCTGCTTGGTCAAAAATATACATACAGCAGCGCTAATATATGGTAACATGTCTCTTGGCAATAAGGTTTTGGTAGCCATCCACAAGCTTCTGCCAAGCTTCTGGTTAAATCATTGACCACTCTTGACAGAATTGGTGCAGTTCAGTTAAATTTGATGGCTTTCTGAGATGGACTTGTTTCTTCAGCATTGTCCACAAGTTCTCAAAGGGGTTTAAATCAGGACTTAAGGAAGAAAACCTTAATTCTAGCCTGATTTAGCCAATCCATTAACATTTTTGATGTGTGTTTGGGGTCATTGATCTGTTGGAACACACAACTGCGACCCAATCTTCGGGCTGATGACTATAGGTTATCTGGAAGAATTTGAAGGTAATCCTCCTTTTTCATTATCCAATTTACTCTCTGTAAAGCGGCAATTTTGTTGGTAGCAAAACAGCCCCAAAGCATAACACTACCACCACCGTGCTTAATGGTAGGTATTGTTAAAGGCCTCACCTTTTCTCCTACTAAGAAATTGCAGGGCATTGTGGCCAAACAGCTCAATTTTTGTTTCGTCTGACCACAGAACTTTCCTCCAGAGGGTCTTATGTTTGTCCATGTGATCAGCAGCAAACTTCAGTCGAGCCTTAAGGTGCCGCTTTTGGAGCAAGGGCTTCCTTTTTGCATGGCAGCCTCTCGGTTCATGTAGATGCAAAACACGCTTGACTGTGGATACTGACACCTGAGTTCCAGCAGCTTCTAATTCTTGGCAGGTCTGCTTTTTGGTGATTCTCAGTTAAATCTTTCCCCTCCTGACTAATTTTTTCTCAGCAGCAGGTGATAGCTTGCTGGTCGTGGCAGTGACAAAACAGTGTCATGCACTTTATACTTACAAACAATTGTTTGCACTGTTGCTCTTGGGACCTGCAGCTGCTTTGAAATGGCTCCAAGTGACTTTACTGACTTGTTCAAGTCAAGGATTCGCTTATTCAGATCCATGCTGAGTTTTTTTTACTTTCCCATTGTAGCGTTTGTGGGCATTTGCATCCAATAAGCCCTATTTAAATGGCCTCAGAGAAGTCACCAGCTGTAGTGACTCAATCACTCACAAGAAGTTAAGAGGCCATGCTATGAATCTCATTTTACTGACACAACTTTCTAAGTCACCAACATTGCTAATTCATGTTGCTGTATGTATATTTTTGACCCAGCAGAATTGATCAGTTTTTCTGTTAACCCATAATGAAGTCATTAAAGAACCAAAATTCATGAATGTTTTTTTGTGACAAAGAAGTATCTATTCCCATCACTATCAGAGAAAAATCTGATTTGTAGAAATAACTGGAAACTCAAGAGAGCCATGACATTATGTTCTTCAAAAGTTTATGTAAACTTTTTACCACAACTGTATAAATACGGAGTTAATAATAAAAAGAAATGTCTGACTGTCAGATAAACAGCCGAGTAAACGCTGAGAGAGGCGTCTTTGGACGGAAAAGAGCGGCGGGCGTTCACAACGATGATGGGGTTTCCGGTACAGATGTTGCCGTTGGTGATGAACTGGTGAGTCAGGCGGCACTCACTGCCAGTGTAGTTGGGTTTGCACACTGACAGAAAGTAGGGCGAGAGACCACCCGTGACCACCTGGCCCGCATTGACGAAGATGTCTGTGACAAATAGGCCAAATGCAAACACACCTGCGGACACACAATGAATACCAATGTAAGTATTGAGGTGGCATTAATGCAGCAGTAGGAATTATATACAGCGAATATAAAAGATGAATGTTGACATTTAGTGTAGACGTGGGCGGTGTTCTCCTTTTTCTTAGCCAAAATCATAATTTTTGCTGCAGAGTGCATGTTCTCATTATATATCGGATAATCTGGTGGTTGTTGCCTTCCAAAAAAAAATGAACTTCAAGACTTCACTTCCTTTTTCAGACATTATAAAAGACCGTTTTTTTCCAGAGTAGCAATTTTCTCCTGTGACTCTGATGTCATACCACTAGACATCAGCTATGAGCCAGACGAGCCACTACTCGATCCTCCGGACCGTTAAATGAATTGATGATATTCAAAATGAATGCCAATTGCATAATCTTGAGCAAAGAATAGATATGGTGAGTTAAAACTATACCAAAAGAGCTGTGGGCGGGGGTTTGTCCATTTTCTGATGAAAAATGTGTGATTTGGAGACTTGTCATTTTTTAAATGGAATATATGAATTGATTAATTCATTTTCTGAACTGCTTTATCCTCACTAGGGTCGCGAGGGTGCTGGAGCCTATCCCAGCTGACTTCGGGCCAGAGGGAGGGGACCGGTGGCTAGCCGATCGTAGGGCAAGATGAGACAGAAAACCATTCACACACTCAAACCTAGGGGCAATTTAGATTAGATTTGTTTAGAACTTTATTTCATTGCGTATTCGGGAAATTTCCTTGTTTGCAGCAACAAGACAGACACAGAAGGCATTGTAGACCTAGGTAAAAAACTGGAGCCAGGTGTCCAATCAACCTACCATGCATGTTTTTGGAATGTGGGAGGAAACTGGATTATCCGGAGAAAATCCATGTCAGCCTGGGAAGAACATGCAAACTCCACACAGGTGGACCAGCCTGGATTTGAATCCAGGACCCCACAGCTATGAGCCAGACGCGCCACTACTCGATCCTCCGGACCGTTAAATGAATTGATGATATTCAAAATGAATGGCAATTTTATAATCTTGAGCAAAGAATGGATATGGTGAGTTAAAAGTCAACTGGCAAAAGCATCAGTTTAGAAAAAATAAGGAAGGACAGTTTACATCAACAAAAATCCAGCATGGTTAAATATGTACCTAAAATGCAAATTGTTGTCAACCATAGTGAATCTGACCAGTATCTGTATTGCACTGCCTTTCCCTATGAACAATGACTTGATCATCTGGTTTGATTAGCCAAGAAATGAACCTGGTCTTGTATTATCATCTGCTTTGGGTCAGTTGTAGTGATGCAGAAGGATTGCAACGAACCAAAGTCTTCCAAAGCATCAACGTGTCTATGAATTAAAATTCACTCATTTTCTGAACTGCTTATCCTCCCAACAGTTGCCGGAGCCTATCCCAGCCAACTACGGGCACCAAGGGTAGGGCACCCTGAATCGATGGCCGGCCAATCGCAGGGCACAAGGAGACGGACAACCATTCAGACCCATACCAAGGACAAATTTAGAGTCTTCAACGTGCCTACTCTGCATGTGTTCTGGATATTGAAGGAAACTGGATTACCCATCGAAAACCCACAGAAGCCCAGGGAGAACATGCAAACTCCACACAGTATACAAACTACTAGGCCACCGCCAGATGCATCATTTCGTAGCAAATTATATTCCGGGTGTATGTTGTCTTTTGTTAAGGGTTAGAGTCGTACTATTTGTCATAGAATCTTATTTAAACTATAAGCCAAGCACTACATAGACTTTATACTTCCTCTTCTTAGCATTTTGTAACTTTCTTTGATCTCATGATCTCTTTTCTAAGCAGGTTTTCTATTCATCCCTGTGCAAATTGCTCTCTCTTGAGGGTCAGTTTTCACTCTTTATTTGTTTTGTGTAAAGAATACTGACGGCAAGGCAACAACAGGTGTGCCAGTGTCACCTACTGTAGTAGATGAGTAATGACTCTTAAGACTGTCACGGACAAAATTTTGAGAAGCACTTTGTGCATTTATTAATACAAACTCTACGGCAAAAATATCACTTTTTTTCTAATTTGTGTTTTTTTTTTGTTTTGTCTTGAGAAAAGACGGTTGTCACATCAAACAAATTCACAAAGGCTTCTCATCCGGGCTCACATTATTTATTGGAATATCGCTTTAATAATAAAAAGAATTTTCTTTTGTTTGTTAATGACAGTTCTTCAATTGTAATTTTTTTTGCAAGTTTGCTATTTCTTAAATGTGGTATGGGGTTCATTTAAAACTGTTTTTTTCATCAACGTAAAACGTATTTTGCTTTACAAAAAGTATTATTGCCAGCTATTACATGAATTGTAATATCACTGTGCATATTACTATGCATAATCAAACAATTTTAGTATAGAATGCAAGTTTCTGATTTTGGCTGCCTTCAGACTACAAGCATATCTGATTTAAATGTGCTTCGTCCTCATATCTGATTTTCGGGCTGGCTGTTCACATGTTCTTTTTAGCCACTGTCCAAATCGGAATCATGCCTCTTAAAACTGGGCCACATTGATCCATCTAACAGTTTACTGCAGCAATGAAGGTTTCATTCTAATGTGTGTAGTGTGTGACGTGGTAGGAAACCAATGGTACCATAACATAATATTAGCCACTATATTGCAGTTTACTCAGTGCTCTGTAAGTGTTTATAATACAAGAGAGCCATGCACTTTAAACCATATTTGAACTATCAGTCTGAACAAGGCCTTTAGCAACTTAAACACAATCAGTCATCCTGAATATATGATGACTTCATAACTTAGCTCAACAAACAAATAATGCCCGTACCAATGAAGCGTATAACGCGGCGAATGAGAGGGTTGAGGTAACAGCAGTCGCCAGTTACAATCGTCTTTTCCTGGGATAAGAGAGTTTCCCTTGTCGATTTCATGGCGTACATGGACACCTCCCCGACGAAAATCTGGAAAGACAAAAAGAAAATAAAGGCATTGTAATGGGGAATAGAGATAACATTGTGTGGCTCTGGTGTACACAAATAGTGTTTCTTAATGCAGTTCTCAGTCATCTCCTTCTGACATTTCATTATCACTGAAAAAAATAAACACTTCATGGACACATCGAATTAAATTTCTATGGTGAGAAACACAAAAGTGTGTGTGTTGCTCATAATAAACTTCATTATAACTTTCACAGATACCTTTGTAATGTTTTTCTTGAAACGAAGCGTCTCTCCAAAAATGTCATTTTTGTTTTAATGGGTTTTAACTTAACTGCAGTAGTAGTAGCACATTTTGGGACCATAAGTCGCACATGACTATGTATAAGTTGCATTTGCCCAAAAAAATCACAATGAAAAGCGGAAAACATGTACAGTAAGTCGCACTAGAGTTTACGTCGTATTTTGGGTGGAATTTTATCTGATATGATCCAAAACAAATAACAGACGTCATTCAAATTGTTCATATTGTAGGAAGAATAAAACAAACTTGCCCCAGGCTTGGGCCTCCGCTCAATCACGGGGCCTTTTTAAAGATATATTTTAAAGTGTCTCTCTTTGTTCCTCTATGCACTCAGTTACTGACCATTGACTATTTTACAGCAGCTCTCTGGGGCCCAAATTAAAAAATTAAGCATGGTAAAATCCTAGAGCTGTACATTTGCAATTGTTTGTTCAAAACCACATTCTAATCGGGTGTATGGTGTTGTCTCCATTTTGTCCGATGTTAACGGACCAACACACACAAACTCACACACATTCTCAGAAATAGTAATTCAGGGTGTCCCATGCCTGTAGTTAGCTGGAGGCTTGTGAAGATGTGCTGTTCAGAAAATGATGAATGAATTAATTTCACAATCGAACTGTAGAATAAGACGCACACCTGGCCAAACAATTTAAAAAAACTGCGATACATAGTCCCGAAAATATGGTAATAGTGTGTTTAAGAAAATGTATTTTATTTGAACAAATGCCATGAAAAATACTCATCCTCAAGCCATTTTGTGAATTTCTTCAGCCATCATGACCGATTCTTCAGATGTACGAGACGTGGTAAAAATTATTCTTCATCCCTTATCAACTGGTAAACACATAAAGGCAACATTGCCAGCTGCCCGTTACAGCATTAGCACTGGGGCACCAGCAGAAGTTAAAAAAATAGATGAAAACAATTCTTTTCCGTTGTTTTCTCACGCAGGGAATCATTCAGGCTGAGATTATCACTAATGTCGCAAATTAAAAAGGTGATTTAAACGTATCGCTTCAGTTTGTAATACAGTTAGTCATTAAATCATTTTCTGTACCGCCTATAACAAAAGGGTCGAGGAGGTGCTGGAGCCTTTTGCAGGCAACTATGGGCCTCAGGCGGGGGACACCCTGAATTGGTTAACCATCCTTCCACCGGGCCACCTAGTTAGCCATCAATACACATGCTCTAAGATACATTTGGCAATTTTAGTTCCCATACATATATCTGTCCAATGTCTGACCTGCTTATGCCTGACGAGGGTTTCTGGTGTGATCGAGTCAATCCTATCTAATTTTGGACAAGTGGAAGCATAATCTCTGGACTAGTTACTATAATACAGTGTTCCCTCGCTACTTCGCGGTTCAGCCACCGCGGACTCAGAGCTTTGCAGATTTTTGGGGAAAATTAAAAAAAATAAAAAATACAAATCTTACATTGAGATAATATATTTTAGTTTTTTTTTGTTATAACATGAATTTTACTCTCTACCCGTATTCTATATGGTGTACTGTATACAGGGGGTAAAAAAAAATAATAATATATATATATTTTGGAATTAAATTCAAATTAAGCATTTTTGAAGGGGAATCCCTACTTCGCGGAAATTCACTTATCGCGGGTGGTCCCGGTCCCCATTAACCGCGATGACCGAGGGAACACTGTATATCATGTTGCGCTCGCATTAGAAACCTATGAACAAAGTTGGGAGAAAAAAAAACGTTCATTCGGAGATGTTGTCTTTGAGGAGGTTTTTGTCTCCGCCTGGGCTCCGACCAGGAGAAAGAGGACATTGTCATATGGATGATGTCTGACCAGTAAATGGTAATCTGTTAAACATTTTGACATAAACATTAGAGATTGACGACATGTTTTTTTCCTGTGTTTTTTTGTACAAGTGTAAAAAATGTAATAATGCAAAAATTCCAATTAATTAATTTGTCCACCAGATAGAAGAGTTCTGCTGTAAGTTTTACTGTTTTAATAAAAACTGACATCTGTGAATTCCCTTTGTACACACTTTTTAAGTTTGTATTACATTTGTAATTTCTGTAAATAGTTTGTATTGTATTTGTAATTTTTGTAAATCATTTGTAAGTTTTTTTACTGCTTGAATAAAAACACCATCTGTGAATTTGCTTCGTCTACGCACTCGACAGTTTTGAATCGGCAGAACTCCTCCATCTGGTGGACAAATTAATTCATTGCAATTTTTGGCCGAATGGACGCAAATGGACGTCGTTCCTTTCATCGTCACATCTTACCGGATAAATCAACCGCCCTGTGCCCTGATGTCTATAGACGGCTATCGGATCACTTTATTAGCACGGTGAAGGAAGCCACACGGATGTGCCCGGATGAATGCCCTAACTGATGAACGATGCCCAACCCTTCCATTACATAGTGTTGCCAAAGCACAACCTTTGTGAGTGCACAACAAATCAGCTAAACTATTACATAGCACAATCATCATTGGGATTTAGTTTATTAAAGTACCTGCCATCGATCATGTATTTATTCATGTTATTGCTAAAACCTGAGCAGGGCTACCGCAAGCACAACTGGAGGTGGGGTGAAATTGGAGTGCATATCATAAATAATAAAGCTAAACATCATTTTGGTATGTGCTGATGCAGTCAATCAATTACGTCCTAATTTTGTGTTGTTGCACTGCAGCGATTTTGTGTAATCTTGTCATCTCACAAGATAAAGACCAAACTGAGAAACAAATGTTTCTCTTTGAGAGTTAAATACATAACTAAACATAAACCAGTTATACATTAAGAAGCATTATTCTCATTTCACTAAGTGATCTTTTAGATTTTCATCTGGACTCTTAGATCGGATCTCGCATGGCCTTTAATTTCTGTCAAACTATAAGCAGCAGAATTTGGTTTTCATGTGTTTTCTAACAAATACCAATCAATGACCAATTTCAGGCAATATTAAAGAAGAAATTTGTATATCATATGAATTGTATTATTCAACGTTCACATAGTGCAGGATAATCAGCACGGAGCAACACTGGCACCCAGTGGCCTAATCGCCTCACTTTCCTATCATGTATGCCGTCATTATCAAATTGAATGAGGTTTCCACAGGTATGATTTCTGCCGGATTCTAAATTAAAAGTTACAAATCCAGGTTAAAATGACTTTTCAACATTTAAATCAAATTGAACACCTAAATAACTCTTCTCAACTATCATTGTTTTACATCTACAGACAGAAAGAGCGACAAATCATTCTTTTTCTAGCATACATATGTATAGTGTAACTAACTGCAGTAAGGTTAAAACTAATGTATATATAGGCTAGACAGTTCTCTGGTCCTGAGTTTGAATACAGGTCAGTCCTACTGTGAGGAGTTTGCATGTTTTGCATTTCTCCAGCTACTCTGGTTTTCTCCCACATTTCAAAAACAAGCATGGTAGGTAGGTTGGACAATCTCAATAGAGTGTGAATGGTTGTCCGTCTCTGCGTACCCTGCTATCGGCTGGCCATCGCTTCGGGATGTCCCCCTGCCTCTGGCCCGGAGTCAGCTGGGATAGGCTCCAGCACCCCCCGCGACCATAATGATGATAAAACTATTCCTTGATATTTCCTGGTTTCTTCGTATTGTATTTCGAATTGCGCACATTACCTGTAGTGAAAGACTACACTGATCCTATTCCAGTTTTATTTGGATTTTGAGTCGCCGTTGAAAATGCCACTTAAATATTGACGTTCCTTAATATGCAAAAGGCGTAGCACGCCTTTTCGTTTAGATTAATCAACACTGTGGCGTTGTTTTTGTACATAATTCACATTGTAGGAACCATGTTGATGGGAATGGGTTACGC
Organism: Stigmatopora nigra; assembly: GCF_051989575.1. Lineage (NCBI taxonomy): Eukaryota > Metazoa > Chordata > Actinopteri > Syngnathiformes > Syngnathidae > Stigmatopora > Stigmatopora nigra. The sequence goes on along the minus strand of NC_135524.1, from coordinate 9,942,766 downwards.
CAGGAAGTGAACGCACTTCCCCTTTGAAGAGGCATGCCTCCAACTCTGAGGAATAAAAAACAGCATTATGAGTTCAGTACTTAAAGTATTTACATTTTTTATTGATAGATTATACTTAGATACCAATCCATTAGTCTTTTCAGATGCCTATAACTGCAATATTTAATAAATACACTTCCTTGATAATTTTACTTGTGCACTTGTATTTTGTATAGATGCGAAAACATGTAGTATGGTATGTGGAAATACATTAATCCATCGTTTCTTTGCTGATAATGTAGACCAGTTAATTTCAATGGGAAACGTTTGTTCGAGTTACAAGAATATCTATATACGAGCTCAGTCCCGGAACGAATTAAGCTCGTATCTCAAGGTACCACTGTACAGTCATACCTCTACATGCAAATTCCCCCAGGTGCGAAATTTCCAGGTCACGAAAGCTTTATATATGCAAATGAGTGCCCCGAGATAAGAAAAGTATCCAAGTTACGAACCCCCCCAAAAGTACATGCATCCCTTATAAGTTATTTTATCTTGAAAATATTTTTGCGGATGCAATTATTCGCGCTTTAGAAGCTCACTTCACCATATACTGGGCTTTCATTGGCTGTCTCACAACTACCCTCCATTTTCTTTGACCCATTGTCTGCTTAACCTTATTTATGCTTGGGGAAGCTGTGGCTGAGTGCCACAACCTGAACCGCAGCCTTCGGTGGGCGAAATTGTGTCTCGGGACAGGCGATGGGCCATGTGGTCAGTAATACCGACGTTGATGAGTTAGTCGGTTGATGTGCACCAAAACGGATCTTGAGTAAATGCAACGCTCAGAAATGCACGAGGAATCCAACGAGAAGGCAGCAGAGGAGGAAGCAGCCATCAATGCAATCGCACAAATCAGAAAAAACAGAGGAGAAAGGAACTTTCCAACTTCGTGGAAAAACATCCTGGTCGAACTCTCAACGGAGCATGAGTAAATGCAATGCTCGGCAATATACGAGGAATTCAACGAGAAGACAGCCGAGGAGGACGCAGCCACCATCGCAACAGCACAAATCGGAGAAAAACGGGGTAGAAACGCACTTTCCAACTTTGTGGAAAAAACATCCTGAAAAAGTGTTCACAAGTTGTGCCTACTCTGACGTCGTTTATCTTGTGCATTTTAGAAAACTTTTTAAAAGTAATCAAAGGCAATCTTCTTTGTAAAGTTTTTTTTTTTTTAAATGTTCCTCAATCAGCACTGCAGAAGCAGGTAAAGAGCCAGTAGTGACTCATTACTGGTTTTACCTGCTTCTGCAGTGCTGGTTGACAAATTCAACAAAAAATACTATCCAAAGACGATTTGTAAAATTACATTACAAAGAAATCATAAAACGTTAATGCTTGTTGTTGATTCATGTTTTTGTTTGAATTCTTAATTCTGTGTAAATTAAATGTGTGTTCATGTTTGTGTGAAATCTCTATGTTGCATCTCATTCTTGCCCAAGCGTTCTCTTGTTACCATAAGTTTTAAGACTGGTTTGTATTCTTGTTATTCTTTTTATTCATTTTGTGACATTAATAATTTCATGATCATTTTCTCTCTTTTGTGTTTGTTTCTGACATCTTTCTTACAAAATTGGGACAGGTTGACCAATTTTAAAGGGTTTAGTTGGTAGATGTGCGAGGACCATGGAACAAATTAGAGAATTTACATAAAATACACCTCTACTTACAAATTTTTCAGGCTACAAAAAAAGTTCTGGAACCAATTAATTTCCTAAGTAGAGGTATGACTACTGTAGGTATATTAATAATAAAAGTGAAATAACAGGCAGCTAAGTGGTCTAGATTACAGTTAACCTGCCTCATAATTTGGGGATTTAGTTTTGGGTTCTATGCAAAATTCTGAATGAGAAAATACAAAATCTTCAATAGATTGAAATGTTTGTCTGAAAGCTTCTTTGTCTATATGTGGCCTGACCATAACGAGGTGAAAAAGGTAAAAGGCATGTGGTACAACAAACAATACTAGCTATAGACTAAAAGTCTTCAATCATGACGCTGATATACTCACAATAGCAATCGGAGCGGTGGCCACAATGCAATACAAGATGAGAGGGGGTACGAAACTGGCCTCCTCTGTCCCGGGGTACGGCTTCATCAGCTCAGCATCGTTGCAGAAGAATCCTTGTACATTAACGCTGAAAAGGTCGGTGCACTCCATGTAGTAGGCCAGAAGCACCGTGCCGGACATGATGACGAGCTGGAAGAAGAACATGTTGTGAGATGAGGAAGACTTAATAGTCTTTCAACATTCCCAATGAAAAGGAGAATGCCTCGACTGTGCTTGTCTTAGAGCTCTTAACCCACAATACACACATAAACACATCTCTCTCTTTTTTGTGTTGCTACCTCACCACCATCATCTCTCCTCTACAGCTCCCCTTCATGTTTTTAATCTATCCATGTGACGCTTTTGTCTCTTCTCTGTTACCCCACTCTTGTCACAATCAGCTTCAGGCATTCTTGCTTCTTTTTATGAAGTCTGGTATTTTTAGTATATGATGACGAACTAAAGCTACAATGCAAAATGCAAGGCATATTGAAGCGTTTTTAAGTGGACATTTTTCTCATTCATAATGTTCACTTACTAATAGGCTAAAATCACATCAGGAACAGAATCCCTCCCTCAGTCAAACTAAACATCACAAAAACTAGATAAATAATCCTGGTCTTTCGCAAACGCAGCACAGATCTGGCTCCACTCCACATAAATGAAGTATGCGTAGAGAAGGTCCAGTCCTTCAAATTCCTGGGGGTCCATGTCACGGACAATCTATCCTGGTCTACCAACACCACGGCACTGGTGAAGAAGGCCCAGAAACTGCTCAATTTCCTGAGGGTACTCAGGAGGAACAACAACTTGGACACTAAGCTTCTGGTAACCTTCTATAGAGCAACTGTGGAGAGCATCATGGCATACTGCATTACAGAGTGGTACGCTTGTAGCACGGCAGCAGACAGAAAAGCCATGCAGAGAGACATTAACCCGCCCAGAAGATGATAGGCTGCTATCTGCCCTCACTGTATGACGATGCCAGCCCTTGCTACCACAGTAGAGCCAGGCACATTGTTAGGGACCCATACCACCTTGGTTACAAGCTGTTCCAGCTGCTCTGGCAGGCGCTACAAAACACGAATAAATAGAATTCGGACAGTTTTATTTTCCCAGAGCCCACGACACACAATCCTCTCTGTGCGATATTTTAGAATATTCTAGGTTTTCATTGTCTATTAACTTGCCCGGACGTGACTTTTTGAAATGACATATTTCGTTATATGTAGCTGTCTTTTGGTCGCTGGTCTTTTGGTCGCCGGTCTTTTGGTCAAATGGTTACAGAGAGTTTACTGTTGAAACCAGCTCTCAAAATTATATTCATGAGAGATAGTTTAATATCTAAGAGAGAGAGTTTATTATCTAAGTACTGTTGAAACCAGCTGTCAAAATTATATCTACTGTTGATTCATGAGTTTAATATCTAAGTACTGTTTAATATCTAAGTACTGTTTAATATCTAAGTACTGTTTAATATCTAAGTACTGTTTAATATCTAAGTACTGTTTAATATCTAAATACTGTTTAATATCTAAGTACTGTTTAATATCTAAGTACTGTTTAATATCTAAGTACTGTTTCATATCTAAGTACTGTTTAATATCTAAGTACTGTATAATATCTAGGTACTGTTTAATATCTAAGTACTGTTTAATATTTAAGTACTGTTTAATATCTAATTATTGTTTAATATCTAAGTACTGTTTAATATCTAAGTACAGTTTAATAACTAAGTACTGTTTAATATCTAAGTACTGTTGAAAACAGTAGATATTTAGATATTAAACTCTCTATCATGAATATAATTTTGAGAGCTGGTTTCAACAGTGCTTAGATATAAAAAAAAGTACTTAGATATTAAACTCTCTCTGTTAGATATTAAACTTTCTCTCATGAATATAATGTTGAGAGCCGATTTCAGCAGTAAACTCTCTGTCACCATTTGACCGGCGACCAAAAGACCGGCAACCAAAAGACCGGCGACCAAAAGACCAAGTGTCCGGTGACGGCTGCGTCCCATCCCCTCTATTCATTATGTTTATGGTGCACTGCTTCCCCCTTCTGTGAAGTCGGATGGTGGATCAAAATTTCCTTGAAGCAATTCTCCATGGTCCCGCCGAACTCCTCCTACGCCATGTTTTTGCCTTGTAGACGACCAGAGCCACGTGCCGCTTGGCAACTCGGTACCTGTCAGCTGCCTCCAGAGTCCCATGGGCCAAAGGGGCCCAGTAGGACTAATTTTTCAGCCTGACAGCATCCCTCACCGTCGGTGACAACCAGGACATTGTGGGATTGCCGCCACAACAGTCACCTTGCGGCCGCAGATCCGGTCTTCCGCCTCAGCAATAGAAGCACATGTAGCATGGTCAACTCTGACTCAATATCCTCCACCTCTTCCGAGGCCGAGACACGACCACAAAGTTGATCATCAAACTGCGGGCTAGTATATCCTGGTGCCAAGTGCACATATAGAAAGCCTTATGCTTGAACATCATTATTTTCAATCCGAGATGAGCGTAAAAATAAAAAAATAGAACATCACTCAGGTTCTGATTAAGGGGGACGTTCATCCCAATCTCTCCCCTCCATGTCTCACTGTCATTGCCCACGTGAGCAGTGAAGTTCAACAGCAGAACAACGACTCCAAAAAGGGTGGGTACTCTGAACTGCGTATGCACAAAAGACACCCATGGGTGTAGGCCTGGCCACCAGGTGCTCGCCATCGCACCGCGGTTACAGGCCTAGCTCCAGAGTGGGGCCCCGGTTACCCGCGTCCAGGCGAGGGAAGACCAAGAATGATGCTCATCATTGGTCCCTCCCCTCAGACCAGTTTGCCATGGGTGACCCTGCCAGGGGAACAAGGCCCCACACAACATAGCTCCAAGTATCACTGGGATACACAAACCCCACCACCACAATAAGATAATGATTCGTTGTCATTTCAATGTGTCAACTTATTTCATTAGAACCTCTGGCCTGCTAATAATCAGATTGATAAATTCAAACTAATAGCCTAATGCGCTAGCTGATTTAAATAGAATACAAGGAGAAGGGAGCAGAAATTATAGAGTATGTTTCTAACTTGCTGTATGCTGAATACAAAGGCAAAAGACATCCTGGTTGATATGAATAAATTATCAGCCGTAATGCATTTTTGAAGTCGACTAAAATAACAATGACCAACATGCAATCAAATTCAATTGGGTTGTGGGTAGAATGTTGCTTTCCAGTGTGCATATTGGGAGTATCGGTTGAATAAGGGACCAACAGAAATAGTGTCAAAGAAAGCATAAGCTGATACAAGTTACGCCCAGAATGTCCAAGTCATCCCCAAATGAAACATGTTTCTCCTTTATTTAGCATTCCCCCAACTAAAATCTCTTTAATGATTTTAATAAAAGCTTAGCCTGTACTAAATATTTAGGTGGCCTTTTTGTCAGCTCTGAATTTGTGAGAAGGAAAACCAAATTATAACTGTTAACATTAAGTGGCAGATTGTGCATTTTGTCTTTTCCATAGCTTTCCATCAAAATTCCATTGTTGTGTAATCAGACCCACAGGTGCAGCAATGTCCATTAATTAATCTAACCTGTTCTTTTTGCTTTAATTTGCATTGTTTATGATGAATCACTTGGACAATTGTTCGATTCGGACACAGATAATGAGGACTTTGATGGATTTGTGGGTGATGATTGATCAAAAAACATGAGTCGTTGTAGAATGGCTAAATAAAGTACAACCGAACTCAGTTTTGCTTCCGTTGCCTTTTTAAAAACATGTTTTTAGCGTGTGTCCGTATGTTTTAGCTGGTGTATGTTTAAGGTGTATGTTTTGCCATGCCTGGCTGCGTGTTTTGGTCCGGTGCGTCTTGTGTGTGCGTCAAATACAGAAATAGCACTCGTTACTGACAGTGCGCCTGTAAATGCGGTGCGACATATAGACGTGAAAATACAGTATCTGAGTTGGTTGTCATCAACACAATTAACAGGAACATTGTATGACCATTTCTAATCAAATAACATAATTAAAACAATTGTGTCATCTTCTACAGCAAACTGAACGATTTTTAGAAGCTTACCGTATTTATTTGAGTATAACATGCAAAATTTTGTACCAAAGAACTGAAGCAAAGTTCGGGTGCACGTTATGCATGAGGCTTTTTATGACCAAATCGCAAGATTTTGCGGAAATTTCGACATTTGCCATTTTCAATTGACCTTTCAATTGAACTTTTGTCACGCCAGAGATTTCAGGTGAGAAGGCAAAATGGCAGACTACACACACACATACCGTCAGGGCACGGAGGATAAATTGCCTCGGCACGGAAGAAAACCAGGCCTGGGCATGGCAAATAAAAGCTTAAAAATGCCCTTCTAGCAGGGGCGAGTGCAGACTTAGAAAAATGCTGAAGCTTTTCAGATTTTATTTTAAGGCGACTGCCGTATTTCCATATTCCGCCCAGGGCTCCTTTCCCAGGGGACAGTGCCCTGAAAGAACGAGGGAGAACATGCAAACTCCACACAGGAAGTAGAGATCCCCCTAATATAATAGTCCTTTCATGGTTCACCACTTCGCAGTTTCAACATTCCCATAACTAGAGCAGTACTGTATATGTGAATTCTCTATTCCATTCCCTAGTCCTCACACAAATACCATCTAAACCCCTTAAAAAATTGAGAAAAATTCCAACGAAGCCTCTTGAATCTGACAAAGAGGACTAAAGCTCCCCAAAGAAATGTTTTTTTAAAATAGGTATGATCCGACTTTGTTTTTTTTTTTAATAATGCGTTCTGTCTGGTCTACATTATCCACGATATTTGAGGCATCACTGTAAATATGTTGTTTTTCTGATGCGTTCAGTATCGTAAGGGACCATAAAAAACACAAAACTAAGATATTGCACCTCCTATTAGGTTGCGAGATGCATTAAATAAGTTTATGGTTCATGGTGATTATTTATTAAAAAATAATAAATAAATTATCAAAACATTATAAAATTAGGTTTGTTTCTTTATTTTATTTAACTTTAGTCCTAAGTTTGTATGACTTAGGGTCTGTTAGTTCTTATTAAAACCTTTAGTTATGTGCACCAGCACTCTCATGACATACAGGCTGTCAAAAAAACATAACTAACAGGAAAAAATGACAAAAATAAAGAAAGAAAAAAACACAAACTTAAAATCACTCTTCTTTTTCAAAATAGTTGCACGTTTATGTACATTATGCACATCACTCTCTTAAAGCCTCTGGTTGCTATTTGGGTGGCGAAAATAGAAGCATAAATGTCATGTGATTCTTACATAAGTGCAAAGGCATGATGCTGCTCCAAATGCAAGGTAGAGTTCTGCAAATAACACAGGAGATTAAAATACACAAACGCCTCAGGTCGCATGCCAAGAGAAAAAATTTTAGGAGGGAAGTCCAAGAGAATCCATGGGGTTAAGCGGTGAGAGTGCAGTAATGTCATATGAAATTAGGAAAGTTTCCTCTTAGGGATACGTCAATGTATCTATCTTTTGACGATGGGACTTGGAAAAGAAGCTGATTTGGGTCGACATGTAGAAACATCCCTCAGATTTATCTCGCTACCAAGATAATTAAATATGAAGAGCTGGCACACACAGCTTGCTTTACATTCATCCAGAGGCTTGATGCTCCACATAGAAATCTGAAATTTATACAGCAAGGTTTTACAAAATCTCACCTCTACAAAGATGAAACATGGAATGATGGTGTAGCTACGCAGGATGTGGTTGGACGCCATCTTGTCTCCTGTCAGGAAAGCTTTCCACTCGACACGACTCCTCACTCTGTAAGAGACACAAAGTGTCAACGCTAATCTTAAAAAAAAAAAAGTCAGACACTTGCCGATAGGTAAGTCTTGGAAAATGTAGAGTAGGTAGGTTGTAGTAGCAAAGATCATTGTTAGGTTTTAATTATATTTCTTTCACATTTGAATATCTTCAGGTAGTAAATGTTAACCCATCTTAAAATGTTGATCCCATCCATATTTGTGTCACCAGCACTGTGTTTAACTGATCCATGGACTGCGAAGGAGATGGAGATGATCTATGCGGATTTACAGGTGGGCTATTCATTCCCGAATAACTTTTTTTTTTTTTTACATTAAAAAACAGTAGAGGTATGCGTGTATTTTAACATTGCTGGTCTCTGCGCTACATCAGTGTGCATCTATCATGCAGCTTAGATCACTTCACATACCTCATAAGAGTGTTTCTTCATTCAAGAATGTTACTATGCACAAATGTCAGATAAGAATTATGACAATCGTCAGGAAAGTGCAGGTTATCAATATGACAAAGAAAAGGAACACTTACACAGCCATCCGGCTCAATTTTTGAGTAAACACGTCTACCATTCACTTTATCAAAAGGATGAGGCTAACAGTAAGAAGTCTTCCATCACTTGTAGTAAGACAGACAACTCTGCGTGGAAGCTACTTTGATCACATGTCTATAGAAGAACATAACATTGGATCTTGTTCTTGGAACCTATTTACTGCTGTAGTTTTATGTATGAATATACAAAAAAGTCCACATTTTGCCAATGTAGATGATCGATCAACAAAGGCCTAGGTTTAATATCTAGTAATGATACAATGAAGTATTTTTTTAACCTAATAGGCGTGTTGGGCGCCAATGGTGATTCTGAGTATCGGATCACTAATAATGGCGGATATTGATAAAGAACCAAAATAATACAATACTACTCGTTAGAAGGTTAAACAAAGAGTAAAGAACAACAACTGCTTGCATACTGCCAAACAGAGACAATCATTAGACACAGGCAAGACAGTGATGATAATAAGACTTAATCAGACACTAAGTGTGTGCCCCATCTCAATGCAACACTAAATCCCTCACCACAATGATACTTGATGGAGGCACCCTGACTGTCACTCTCACATCCGTTCTAATGTCTCATTTGGCGAGACCACGCTTCAAGGACAGAACCATCTGCTGGTGTCAGTTTACCGAAGAACTACAGCTACAAAACATCTGGCCACTTCACAGCTCTTGCCCATCAATCCGAGTAGGGTGGCAAGTTTGAAACACCACTTTATTATCCCTGTAAACAAGGTTTCAACTTAGTTTGAATGAGTAGAGCAGTGCGTGTTGCCCGATTAAACGTTCTTCAACTGTAGCAAAGTGATTATTTACTTAGAGCTGACTAGAACATCCTCAAATGACATGGCAAATTCTTGGAAAATGTAACTCAACTATACATTCATTGGATTCCTTACCCCGCTCGTCAGCTTTGTAATCGGCATCTTGTGGCTTACCGTCTCTTTGAATTATGACAGTGAGCAAGTTGAGTAGGAGTAACTCTCGTGTTTTGGGAAAATCAAATGCTTCAATCACTCCTCTTGTGAAATGTTTTATTCAAATATTCATGTCTTCTGTCAAATTCCCTTCTCAACTGGGAAAATGAGCACCAATTCTTAGCCATTCTGATTCTAAGTAGTGGTGTTGGGTTAATTTTCTATCTCAACTATTTTAAAGCACAGATTATACATTTCAAAATAAATAGTTCAGTTCATATTTTATAACTCAATGTTTTGACCTAGGTTTCATAATGCAATAAATCAACTTATTTTTTGCATTTTTTTTCTCCAATGTACTGGTCCCAAGTTTTATCCTCAAAGTGCTAGATTTAGGAGGCATTCAGTGCAGCAGTCAATCCTCATTTTAGGAGAAATATACCAATAGTCACTGTGGTCAAATTCAACAATGCCATGTTTTGATCTTATCAAGGGTTTAGTGTGAATGCATGTTTTTTCTAGCAGCTTCCAGTCATCATATCATATAACGGTGGCAGTTTCTCTCTATTGTATTTCTTTATTCCAAGTTACATTGGCCATCAATAAATAAGATTTTTTTTCTGGATTAGGAAATCTAATACAAATAGAGGCTTACTTTTTCTTATTTTTTAAACCATTTTTCAAAACATAGTCTCATAGCACTGTTACCAACGGTTCTCATCTGTGCACAAGCTTCCGTATTCCCTTAATTTAAAAATATTTGGACTGATGTGTCAGCCTGTTGCTTGAAAATATACCTTTGAGATAAAATGAGATGATTATGAGATACAGGACAAAACCAACCCTCCTCACTAAAAGATCCAAGTGGAGTCTCCCAGGCATGTACTTTATCTGCACTTATGAATGCACATGAGGCATACTGAGAGCAAACACAGTTGACTGAACCTAGGCAGCGGTTTACATCATGTCTTCTAAACAAAGACACAAAAGAGATTTCTTTGCCTTTTAAATAGCTGTGCGCAAACATCAGCCTTTTTGAAAATTTCCTAATCCCATTTTCACTCACTGTAGTCATTTGAAGACAGCTTGTGTAATAATTTTTTTAACTTAATACCAAGGATTTTTCCCATTTGATCCAAATGTTCTGAAAATGTGACAAAAATGTAAAATGTGTTAACTTGGGTTACGTTCATTCATTTTTTTTGTTTTTTGATATAGTAATATGTGAGATAAATTTACATATAAAGTTTATTTTTGTGAGGTTGTAAATAGTCTGCTTCCCAATGGTTATGTCTACGGTTGATAATTATTGTCAATTTATATATTTCTTATTACACAGCAATTCTGAGCCTTCAAAACTTCTAAAATGTGTCTGATAAAAATTTCTGCAGGTTTTATTATCCATTACTTTTCATAATGTTCGGATGGAGTTGTCCTATCTCCTATTTGCCGACAGAACAACAAAAATGCTTTTTAAATTAACAAATTTTATATCATCATCATTTTTTAAATTCGTACCTCTCATGAAGGCTTTCAAGCGACCAAAAAGATTAAAAATCTGAAAGGGCAAGGTCAGGGCTTAAAGGGGTTGAAGAAGAAGGTCCCAGCCCAGCTCGTTGGTGGACTTTGACGTCAATTAATGAAATTCAAGAAGAAGAAAAAAACGTACCTTGCATAAAACGTGAAAAAACTCACTTGTGCCTGCCACTACCCACTCAGGGCATTGCCATTTTACAATAGTTAAACCTGCTCTGACTGGCAAGACAGCCCGGCTCCCGTCCGCCCGGCTCCCGTCCGCCCGGCTCCCGTCCGCCCGGCTCCCGTCCGCCCGGCTCCCGTCCGCCCGGCTCCCGTCCACCCAGAAGGGAACTGGCGACGGCGCGAGTGATGCTCCGGCACCCCTGGATGAGGGGCCCGGCGACGGCGAGAGCAATGCTCCGGTGCCTCTGGATGAGGGGGCCGGCGACAGCGAGAATGACGCTCCAGCGCCCCTGGACGAGGGGGCCGGAGAGAGTAACTCTTTGGCTACCCTGGACAAGGGGACTGTGACAGCGACGCTCCAGTGGCCCTGGACGAAGGGACTGGTGAGAGCGACGCTTTGGCGCCCTTGGACGAGGGGGCAGGCAAGAGCGATGTTCCAGCGCCCCTGGACGCGTAATACAAAATCGAACTTACGAACATTTTTCGACAATTTGCAGACATGTTCGTATGTACCGTTGTTTGTAACTTGAATGTTTGTAAGTAGGGGAGCGTCTGTATATCCATCCCAACAGATTACCAACGAACCTACAATATCCCCAAGAATGGCCCACTCAGAGTACGACAGAGGCGGCGAAGGGGAAAAAAAGCAAAAGCGGGGATGCCGGGCGGGCCTAGCTGCTAAGTTAAGGAAACAACCGCACAGTGCATCGCTTCCGAGTATCTTCTTGACCGTCGCCAGATCCATCACACGGCAAATCCTCCAGGCCACGGTATCGCTAGCTAGCCACACGCTATACCGGCAGGATCGGATGACAGAATAGGCAAAAAGCAGGGGGAGGGGGCTCTGCGTGTACATACACAACAACCGGTGCTGCAACAGTAGGATCATTAACACTCACTGTTTCCCTGATTTAGAGCTCTTTGCAGTTCGATGCAAGCCCTTCTTTCTACCTAGAGAGCTAACGATTGTCATTGTAATGGCTGTTTACATCACACCGGATGCTAACGTTAGCATGGCACTTAACCTCCTGCAAGCGACTGTAAACAAACAGCAGCTTGACCACCCCAATCGAGTCTTTATTGTCGCCGGTGATTTCAACGAAGCGTATTTAAAGACTGTCCTGCCTAAGTTTATCCAGTACGTTAAGTCTCACGACAGAGGGGAACTCTGGATCATGTGTATTATAACATCAAACATGCTAACAGAGCCACATCCCTCCCTCACCTTGCTGGATATGACCATTTCTGCCTGTCTCTCACCCCCTCATACACCGCACTATGGAGGCTAACAAGGCCACAAATAATAATAAAAACATGGCCTGAGGATGCCTTATCTCAGCTGCAGGGCTGTTTTTCCCAGCAACATTTGGGAACTTTTTGAACATCACAACCTCCAGGACTACACGGACACTGTACTTTCCCACATAAAAATGTACACTCTCACTGTTAATAAATGTATCTGGGGGTGTCGTAACCAAAAACTCTATGACCAGTGAGACACGGGGACAAATCAAATGCTGTAACACCGCCTTCAGGTCAGTGGACAAGTTACAATACAGTGCTGCCAGACCAGACCTGATATTTTTATTCACATAATAGTTATTGACATGGAGAACAAGGGGAACATGATTATAACACATGAAAGGTTGAAATCAAACCCGGAACTACAGGGTTCTGGGACTGGAATACTAATCACATCGCTCCATCCACTCAATAGTTTTTGCATTTTTATATATCTTGTGTTGTGACATCTCAATAGCATTCACATCACAGTGGAACCTCTACTGAATCTCTAAAAATAAGGTTCCAGATGTAGTTTCATAACTTTTCGTTGGTAGAATCACATTTAACATTTTTTTAGCATTATCAGATAATTCGTTTCAGGATCTTTCATATTACCCTCTAAACCTTTTAAAAAGAATACAAGTATGCCAATTTTGTATGAAAGGTGTATGCAAAAATGGAAAAATAGAGAAGAAAATAATGTATTTTGTCAGTAACATGAATAAAAAAAATAAAGACAATTCTAAATGGTGCAAAATTACAAGTGCCAGCTCGGTAAACAAACTTAACAATATGTTAGCCACACAAAAAAATTCAAGAAACAACTCTGTGACAAATGAGGGTCAAAGGCACACAAATCAGAAACTAACCACCGGGGCGGAGCTGATCAAACATTGTCTGACACAAGATTAAAATGAGCACTAAGAATCTATACTGTTGACCTGTTACCCCGCCAGGACCGTGTCCGCTGAGAGCACGCTGTTTTCAGGTCGGAGTGGTTGCCACTTTATTAATAATTATTAACGTCCGCCTACAGCGCGGTAACCTCGGTCCCTGTATTACAGAGGAGGCTCCTTGTAGCCAATGGGAGCTCAGCAAGGTATTTGCAGAAAGAGGAACTCAATCATAAGTTTTCCGTATCACCTCTCATAAAGATCCTGGAGCCTATCCCAGACATATGCATTAGGCTGAGGACACCAAGACTATGTCAAATGGTAATTTAACACTCAATAACCACAACTAGACTAGAAGTTAAAAGTCACTCCTTCATTCAGTAATAGATACAACTTTTTTTGACATCATGATAGATAAATATTAGAACATCAAACTTCTAAAATCAGGGTTTAATCCAGTTTGTATGTTAGTAGCTCTGTGCCTGTGTTTCCTCCCACTTCCCAAAATTATCCATGGTGGGCTGCTTAACACTGGGTGTGTGCATAAATTTGCTTGTCTCTTATTTCTCTGTGATTGGCTACGTCTCTTGAAAGATGAATGAATTAGTAAAAATGTTCCCTTGAAAATAGAGGACTTTTTTCATAAAATTATGATTATCATTAAATCCCTTAGTGTTCTTGTTATTGCCTATGTACCAACATAATATTTTACATTGAAAGAGGATAGGTGGCCTGGTGGAGTGAGTGGTTGGCGCGTCAGTCTGAGAGCTCTGGGGTTCTGGGTACAAATCTAGGTCACGTCCACCTGAGTGGAATTTGCATGTTACCCCTGGCCTGTGTGGTTTTCCTCTGAGTACTCTGGTTTCCCCCCATATACTAAAAACATGCATAGTAGGCTGATAGAACACTCAAAATTGCCCCTAGGTTTGGGTGTGAGTCTGCATGGTTGTCCGCCTCCTTGTGCCCTGCGGTTGGCTGGCCACTGACTCAGGGTGTCCCTGACTCTGGCCAGGAGTCAGCTGGGATTTGCTCCTGCACCACCCATCCCCCTGACCCTTATGAGAATAAAGCACTTCAGAAAATGAGATGAGAGATGAAAGAGGATAAGAAAGAGGTTTTATTCCTAGTAGGTATCTATTTTATAATAGTAAGCCACTGTGATATATGCATTTCATGCAATTCGTCCTTCACTAAATTAAGTAATATTATGATTATATAACAACACAACTTAAAAGGAGGTCAATCACTGTTTTTGTCTGTGCCTGTGTATTAGCAATCATTTATGTAGAAGGTACACTAGAAAAATTCAAAACATCGTGCGGACACATGATGCAAATGTGAGTCAATGAGAAAATAAATGCAGATGATGGAGTTCCTCCACATTCTAATCAGCTCGTCCTTTAAGAGAAAATATTAATGCACTGCTCTTATAGCTGCGAAGGTACGAAAATTGGGTACTGCTTTGAATTATTGCAGCTCATTGATACCTCCTAATAAGCGTGGGATTTCAGTCTTCTGAGTGATCCAAGAGGCTTTAAGAGCGCCTTGAGTCCACAAAGGGGGGTTGTTTGTATGGATGTCGTGTTGGGGGCGGGGATAAGGGCCTCATTATGTTCATTTTGGCAATATTTGGCGGAAAGGCAACGAATGTCCACCGAAAACATGTGATTGATACGATTCGCGCATACGAGTGTGTGTAGTATTTAATAATATTAAGTGTTTAGGGCGTGTTGTATCGGACCCATCAACGACCACTGTTGCTGGTGGAGAGACAGGTGTCTTTTCTTAATCAGGAATACGATCGTAGCAATCATTCAAATCCAATAATTGAAAACAGTACATTGTAGTGCTGAAAGCGATTTGACGCTTCGAGATGTTTTCGTTGAAACCGAACGAGACCCTCGCGTTCAAACCTACAACTTGCCTCGGAAATAGACAATAGCGCCACAGCGAATTTTGTGTGTGCGCGCGGAATTCTCCCCCACGACAGCCTCGATAACCACGCACACTTACCGCTATGGGATGGAGCAATATTCCAGAAACAAGGCGAATCCATGAAAGAACGAGCGAGGTGTGAAGAGCACTTATATACTACTACACACTATACTCCTACTACCCTTACTACTACTATTGAAAGGGCTGTTCTGCGTGGTCGTGAGGGGCATCACGCGGCGTGGATGAGGACGGATGCTGTGCTTTGTCGGGAGGGCGGGGACAAGACGCACAGTGGGCTCCAGTCGAGCGTGTCTAACTCGTTGGAGGGACCTTGTGGTCCGTGCAAAGTGGGCTGTCTAGTCCGCCTATTCCCAGGCAGGCTGCCCTTTACAACCCCAATAACAACCATTGTTTTTGTTTTTTCCTAGGGGGTTTCCACTGGTTATACATATTTATGTGCAGATAGAGTCATCTGAAAGTAAATATTATTGGCGTTTGCTTATTTTCTGACCTCGCATCTACAAAGCCGCATACTCGTTTTCTGTGCAAGAAGGTTTTTGGAAGACAGACGGAGAGATACAGGACATACTGAGACTCCAAATAAGAAGTAGCAGAAAGAAGCCAGGCGAACAGAACAAATAAAGGTGTAAAAACATTAAACTAAAAAGTATAAAGTACAAAGTAAAGTTAAAAGCAATGAATTAAGAAATATTAAAATGTAAAAAAAGGTAGGGCTGTAAAACACACAAAAAAATAAGAAAGGAAAGAGCTACTGCCACTGGCTCTCTTGATTTTCCAGTTATTTCTACAACTCTGATTTTTCTCTGATAGTGATTGGAACAGATACTTTGTCACAAAACCATTCATGAAGTTTGGTTCTTTAATGACTTAATTATGGGTTAACAGAAAAAGTGATCAATTCTGCTGGGTCAAAACTATACATACAGCAACATGAATTAGCAATTTTGGTGACTTAGAAAGTTTTGTCAGTGAAAGGAGCTTCCTAGCATAGCCTCTTAACTTCTTGAGTCATTATGAGTGACTCCAGCTAATAACTGCTCTGAAGCCATTTAAATAGGGCTCATTGGATGCAAACGTCCACAAACGCTACATTGGGAAAGTCAAAGGAGCTCACCATGAATCTGAAAAAGTGAATCCTTGACTTGAACAAGTCAGGAAAGTTACTTAGAGCTATTTCAAAGCAGCTTCGGGTCCCAAGAGCAACGGTGCAAACAATTGTTTGTAAGTATAAACTGCATGGCACTGTTTGTCTCTGCCACGATCAGGAAGAAAGCGCAAGCTATCACCTGCTGCTGAGAGAAAATGGGTCATAAGGGTGAAGATTCAACCGAGAATCACCAAGAAGCAAATCTGCCAAGAATTAGAAGCTGCAGGAACACAGGTGTCAGTTTCCACAGTCAAGCGTGTTTTGCATCTCCATGGACTGAGGCTGCCGTGCAAGAAGGAAGCCCTTGCTCCAAAAGCGGCACCTAAGAGCTCGTCTAAAGTTTGCTGCTGATCACATGGACAAAGATAAGACCGTCTGGAGGATAGTTCTGTGGTCAGACAAAACAAAAATCGAGCTGTTTGGCCACAATGCCCAGCAATATGTTTGAGGAGAAAAGGTGAGGCCTTTAACCCCAAGTACAATATGCCTACCGTCAAGCACGGTGGTGGTAGTATTAGGTTGTGGGGCTGTTTTGCTTCCAATGGAACTGGTGCTTTACACAGATTAAATTTGATTAAATTATTCAAGATAACCTCAGCCCAAAGATTGGGAATTGGGCACAGTGGGTTGTTCCAACAGGACAATGACCAAAACACAGATCAAAAGTTGGAATGGAATGTGTAAATCAGGCTAGAATTATGATTTTTGAATGGCCTTCCCAAAGTCCTGACTTAAACCCCATAGAAAAATTGTATACAATGCTGAAGAAAGAAGTCCATGTCAGAACACCATCAAATTTAACTGTATTGCACCAATTCTGTCAAGAGGAGTGGTCAAAGATTCTACCGGAAGCTTGCCAGAAGCTTATGGATGGCTACCAAAAGCACCTAATAAAAGTGAAAATGGCCAGGGGACATGTTACCAAATATTAGCGCTCTGTATGTATATTTTTGACCCAGCAGATTTGACCACTTTATTCTGTTCACCCATAATAAAGTCATAGAAGAACCAAACTTCATAAATGTTTTTTTTTGTGAAAAAGGAGCATCTGTTCCAATCACTCCATCAGAGAAAAATCTCAGTTGTAGAAATAACTGGAAACTCAAAAGAGCCATGTCATTATGTTCTTCACAAGTTTAATGTTGGGGTTATTCTGGGATACTATTATAAATGTGAGCATTAATCATTATATGTAGATATAAAAATATGTGCTTGCAACGGAGACAAACGCTCAGTATAACTGTTACCAAAAGACACTTCCCCCTGCAGCTGGCTCCGAAGACGTTTAATTGTTTTGCCCTATTCCGAGGACTATTGACGTGACATCTCACCCAGTCCCGGGCTCCGAGGACTGCTGATCTGGGTTTGCAATTAATATCCATGAAGGACTCTTGAACTGTTTTGATTCCAGCAGATCGCTATCAATCAACCTCCGGGAATACTCGCATATACTTTTTACATTGTGACGCTCGGTTCGCCTGATATGGAATAGTTTTGCCGAATGGAGGCTTGTTTGTTTAATTTCCAATGGAGTTGTTTTTGAGTTCTGACCTTATTTGTTATCATTAAATATCTGATATGCGATGATTATTACAGGTGTTGTTTTGCTTACGCAATTGGATTAATCAATAACCATGTTATTGTTTTGATTTGTGGCCTTAAATGGGCAGGAGAAATTATCACTCGCAGAATCATTTGTGACGAGGACGAAGTCAAGATGGATTCTCCTTACAAGTAACGCCAAAGATGTCCCCAATGTCTACTCCTGTATTGTTTTATATTATATTAAAGATAAATTAAAATGAACCTAACATTTATGTAAACTTTATATATATATATATATATATATATATATATATATATATATATATATATATATATATATATATATATATATATATATATATATATATATATATATATATATATATATATATATATATATATATATATATATATATATATATATATATATATATATATATATATATATATATATATATATATATATATATATAATTAATAATTATATAATAGTTGGGAATAGTTAGCATGACCACCTCACAGTTCTGTGGCTGAGTGTTCGTTCCGAGGTCCGTCCTCACTGTGTGGAGTTTGCATGTTCTCCCCGCACTCCCCTCCTGTTATCTTGTTAGCTGGGAAAGGCTACCCCCTGTGACTCCTGTGAGGATATTCGTTTTGGAAAATGAATGAATGAATAATAGGAGTTGAGAAAATTGAGGGTTGGGAGGCCAGATACTTGGTAGCCTGTGATGCACACTGATTCTACAAGAAGCAAGTGAAGAAAACATTGGTGTGTTCACTGATCTAGATTTGACACTACACGCTACATTACACTCTGTTCTCTGTCTACCACACTTGAGTCTTATGCTTTTCCTGCCTGGCTAACTTGTCTGAAGCCTCCTGTGCCATGAAGCAAAGGAGGACAGAAGCATTTTGAAATTTATGTGAAAACTTGATTGGTCTTATCTGGACATTTTTCCAGTACTGAATGGGTATGAAGTACTCACAATAGCCGATTCACACAATGTGCTAAACATTCAGCATAAAAAAAGTTATGATAAAGATGGAAATGAAATGGTATTTCAACCAGATGATTTACTTCCGCAGCAAAATTATTCTGAATTACTTGCAAATGTTTTCACAGTACCCTCAAAAGAAAAGTGTGAAATATGAATTGTATTCTTCTTTTTAATCTTGCACCCTTTTGCACACTGGTGTATTAAGTTACTAGAATAGAATTTTATTTACACCTTTTGGTTAAAATGTGCACTACACCTTTTGTACTCTTTCATTTGTATTAACGCATCCCATTTTTAAGACTTGTCTTATCTCTATTAAAAACACAGTTGAAGCAGCTTTTCGGCGGGAAATAGCTTTGGGGAGCCTGCAGAGTAGTCAGACTCTCCGGCATCTGAATTGTTGCATGCCCCGCCTCTGCAGACGCGGCCTTTAAATTTCATTTAATCTGCCTCAGTGTGCGTTCCTGTGTTCGAGTTTATTGAAGTGTTGGCCAGTAGCCCCAACAAAAAGATTTATGCCATTTATTCCATCGAAATGAAGCAGGAATATTACTTGGTTAAAAGTATAGAACAATTGTGTAACATAGCTTGAAGAATGAGGGATTTATGTCCAAATAGCTTAGCAGATATTCAGAATTTATATGGCAAATTATATCTCCAGTTTTTCTCCAATAACTTTAAAGAAATATAGGTCATTTGAGCTCAAGGGGCGCTTAAAGACACTTGTTTAAAAAAAAAAAAGGTCAGATGAGCCTTTTTCAAATAGATGAGTGAATCACAAGTATTCATACGCTGTGAAGCATAGAAACAGAGGAGCAATTCCTTTCGCATTTGGTTGGCTTGTCAGGCACTCACTTTGAAAGGAGCAAACTTAGTCTAGCCTCATATAGTGTAATTAATGCAAATCATATGTTGTGTATTTAGACAAATTAAGCATTCACATCACTCAATGAATGTAATTGCTTTTGTTTTTGGAGGGTCCCAAAGAGTAATTGGCATGAATCTTATTTAGTTTTATCTCACCTCAAACATATGAGAGCATTTTAATGCATGCATGTGAAAATGAATTGAATTTGAATGGTTTCATTGTCATTATACAAGTTTAACGAGATTTAAAGATTTCACCATGTAGTGCACAAATAATAACAACAAACAATCAGACAAATAAATAATCAATAAATAAGAAATGAATAAATAAGTAGTCAAAGTGAGATCAGCAGAGTGGAGCGACCTTGTTCCGTCTAAAGTCCAGGATTAGTTCCATGGTTTTGGGGACGTTCAGCGCCAAGTTGATGATAGTGCATCACTCAGTCAATGGACTGAACAACAAACAACAAACACGTATCATCTCTCATCTCATTTTCTGAACCGCTTTATCCTCATTAGGGTCGCAGGGTCGTTGATTTGTTAGGCAGCCAATCGCGGTGCACAAGGAGAAAAACAATCATCCACACTCACACCCATACCTATGTGCAATTTAGAGTGTCCAATGAGCCTAACATGCATGTTTTTGGAATGTGGGAGGAAACCGGAGTATTCGAAGGAAATCCACGCAGGCCAGGGGAGAACAGGCAAACTCCACTCAGGTGGACGTGACCTGGATTTGAACCCAGGACCCCTGAGGTGTTAGGCTGACGCACAATTCACTCGCGCTACCGGGCCGCCGTAGATGAACAATATATAACGTCGGTGGACCGTCAGGCCCTGCAAGGCCTTCTCTGCTGGCCTAAAAAAAATATCTGATTCACAGACAGATGTTAATTATGGTTTGTCCATGAATACTCATTAAATAATTCACAGCTTTTTTCATTGCTTTTGTGTTTTCCTAGTAAAGCATTTAACCAATCACATTTCAGCCTTTATTTTTTGTGAATGTCAGAAATCTTTCTTGAGGCCTTCACGATTCGTTCTGCATGCTCTATTGCATAAAACAAGCATCGATAAAACTGTTGCTTTAACCAATCCGATTTCGAGTTGGCGAAACCAAGGCCTTTTAACAGGCGTAGGGATAGGTCACCCTTTTCACCAACTATGATTGGCTTGGGATAGAGTTGACTAGCCAGAGCTACCGAACTGTATTTGGATCAAGCTGCACAAGCAAATATATTGTTGTGTTGATTTGATAGCGGTTTTGTCAACCCGCAATGGCTGAAGGAGAAGATGGATTTGTTTGCAGATATACTGTCAAAGCCATTTTCAAGATAGACTTTTCAAGAAAAGTTGGACATCATTAAAAAAGGTCGGACAACCCCAAAGCAAGCAAGCCTCTCACAACTGGTAACTAATATTTTAGCACTCAATCGAATAAAAACTTTATGCCATGAATACGAAAGGACGGGCTTCACTTTCAGCATTAGCTTCGATGGCGAGAAAGAAGGAGGAAAGAAAACAGGGTTGATTTTGTGTACAGATAAGATTTTTGGTGGGTAAAATATGGCTATAGTCTTAAATAATATTTCAATTGCATGAGGTTATTATTAATACTTATTTATGTGTCACAGCTGTAGCTGAAGTAAAGGTTTTATTGCCATAAAATCGTTTCTCAGGGTTGGATTGATTTAGATATAGAATTGAAGGCTTCAGTTTGAAATTCACGGCCCGCCACTGTTATATAGTAATGATAAATGAATAATTAGTAAATAGTAATAGTTAAATAATTGCTCGACATAGTATGTGTAGTACCGTATTTTCATACCTATAAAACACACCGTGTTATAGGGCGCAGTCTCATTTATGGGTATATTTTCTGTTTTTTGTCCATACATTGGACGCTTCTTCCGATAAGGCGCTAGCATGACACAAGGCTAGCGTATGTTATGCTAGCCCCAAAGCATACCTATGTAATGCTAGCCACTAGCACTGGTACTGATTTTAGACAGGCAGAGCGGAAGCTAGTTCTAGTAGAAAGTTGAAAATGTCTGACTGGTGCTCAATTTAAGGTCTGGTTTCGCGACAAGATACACAAAACATAAGAAAAGAGTGCACAAGTAGAGAGAGGCTCTGACCGCTGATCGCGTAGGCGCAGCCGAAGTTTCTAAAGCTGTAGACCAGGGGTCGGGAACCTTTTTGACAGAGAGAGCCATAAACAATTCATATTTTAAATTGTTATTCAATGAGAGCGATACTCAGAATTTACAAAAAGTAAAAATACATGAAAACGTGTGCATTTTTTTGTCATTTCACTGCCTTTAAAGTAGAAAAAGAACATGTTGACAAAATTGTTACCCTGATGCTAATCAATGGGATGCATGCAGAAAGGTTTAATTAAAAACTGGAAGATTAAAGCAACTCTAGACGTAGTGTCTAGATTTTAGCTCACAGTTTAGCGGAGAGCCATAAGTACCCATCAAAAGAGTCACATGTGGCCCCCGAGCCATAGGTTCCTTACCCCTGCTGTAGACAAATTCAAGTAATTTTCTTGCGTAAGAGCCTGATTATTGGGGAGAAAGAGAAACCTGAATTTTGCATTAGAATGTTCAACTGTGAAAGCGGACATGGTTGTGTAAGAAAAACACGGATGTCACCTGTTGTTCACATTTGTCCGGGTCAACTTTGGCTAACATGGGTTCCTGAAAGATTTGGGAACGAGTCACAGGCCGATGAGGAGGGAAAACTGGACCTTTGGAAGATTCCTTGGGGTCTTCAGGACTGTTTTTAGCATGGTTGGCAAAAGAGCAGCTAACATGTAGTATGAACGCAAAGGACAATAGATTATGAAATGCTGGACAACACCGAGCCGACCCACTGAAAGATCCAATGCAATTCTCCATTTTCTTTCTTTTGTTTTATTTTAAATCCCATGTAATTTCCTGTGCACAAACAGCTGGTCTATTGAAAATTTCCCTATCCCACTGTCCTCATTTGAGGACAGCATGTAATATTTATCTCTAAAACTATTTAACTTGGATTAAAATGTCTTAAGCAATTTTTAAATTATTTTTTGTAAATGGCCATATGCCAAGGAAAATGTTATTGTCTCTTTTTGTGAGGCTTAAAATATTCTATTTGCCAATGGTGATGATATCTTAAGTTGATTATTTCATATTGCACAGCAAGTTTTGCTTTGCTTATACAAATCCAGACACCTGTGAAAAATTCAGCAGGTTTTGTTCTTTATTTTTTTTGTGGAAGGACATGTCTTATCTTCATTGTACAACAGAACAACAACAAAATTAAAATCATCAAATTTTATATTCTCTTCTTATAAAATAAGGTTATAGTTAGTTTAATAATTAAAAACAAGGAAAGTAATTTACTTACCTATTCACAGAAGTTTGAAATTTCAAGTTGGAAAAAAATAGATGTAATACTTATTGTGCTAATTATCGATAGACTCATTTTTTTTGCGTGACAACCATTTTTGTCATATCGCCCATGTCTACTTCACACCATTTCCGAAACAGTTGATTGAGTCAATTCAAATGACACTCAGCTTGCTTTTTCAAGTTGCCAGCTGTTGAAGAATAATTGTTTTAAAACAAATCCTCCTACCTTCAGTTCATAATTTTTTTATCATGGAAGAAAGTTGCCAGTGGCTTACGCCACATACGTTCTAAAGGTCATTTTTGTAGCTTCGGGGAGTCTAGAGTACTCAACCAGTAGAGGCATGACTCATTAAAATGAGGACACGTGCTCTATGCCATTTGTAGCAATGTATTGTTGTCAAGTTGAATAATGTGAGCGCACTGTATAAAATAGAAAACATTGAATTGAGAGACTACTTCTGATAGGTGGTCAGAGGTGCATGCATTTAAATGCGCTCATATGTTTGAAGTAAGATAAAACTAATTAAGATTCATGCCAATTACTCTTTGGGACCCTCCAAATATTATCTATCTGAAATATTAATAGTATCTGCAACAAGAACCCTAACGATGGCTAGTTTTAATATTTCATTCTGGTCCACTGGTGCATTGGCCAAATTGGACAAACATTTTCAAAATCATACCTACCAAGCTCAATTAGTAGGTCATCAACAGGCCGAGACTGGCCATAGGGACAACGTGGCAAAATCCAACTTTACTGATTGATTATTTGATGTTTTTAGGCTTGTGCGATCCAATATTTGGCGTTTTTGCCTGGTGCCGGTTGATATTTGGCGTTCTTGAGCCCCTTTTTTCCTCCCCCAAATATACGTAGGTTCAATGTGCGCTGATGATGAGAAGCAGGCCAATTGCAGACCACACGGATTGGAAGCAAGCAAGGAGGACGAGACAATTGGTTTGTTTCCATTAGCACCCACACATTGCAGTCCAAAGCATATTGCCAGTGTTTTTGGTGTGTGAAGAGCAGACATAATACTGTGGTACTGCTTCTACGTCTGAAATTTTCAGATTAGGAAACACTTTGATATGTGAATTACTGTTCCAAGAAATATAAATCTGTCAAATTTACAAAAGATCAAGTGAAGTACAAGTGCAGATACTTCAAGATAACAGTGTTGAAAAGAATTTCTCTTGAGCACCTTCTCTAGACTTAGGAAGCAAGACAGGCTCTTAATCATGGGCACAGAGCCCATGAGCCCTTGAGCTCTTGAATCTGTATACGATGTTTTCTTTTTATTGTCATAGTTTAGGGTTCCAATTATCTCCCAAAACTTCGCTGGCCTCCGATCCACGGTGGCACTATATATGTGCAAGGTGATCACATCGAGTAATTAATGAGTCAAGATAAGACCCACCTTGTCTTTCCAGCGGTGATATACTGATTCCTGCGCTTCCCCTTGTCACGGAGTTGTTGTTGCAATAACCACCGCCCTCCATACTGCACTGAGCTACCCTGAGAAAATAGGAAAAATATGTCAGAATGCTCTTTATTGACTATAGCTTAAAAATGGACATTCTGATCCCCAAATTGCCCAACCTGGGGCCCCTATCTTCCACCCCATCTTGGATTAAGGACATTCTGGTCAACCGACCCCAGCATGTGAAGCTGGGTCGCCACCTCTCATTCGTCCACACGCTCAGCACTGGTTCACCCCAAGGCTGTGTGCTGAATCCACAACACTACTCCCTCTACACGCACAACTGCAGACCCACGCACTTTGATAACATTACATTGATAATTATTACTATTATTATTTATAGATTGTTATTTTTTGATTATTTATCTGTTCATTAGTTTGTTTGTCGTTATTATTTGTGCATTTCCCTACTTATTTATGTTGTTGACTACCTATTATGTTGACTGTTTCATTAATTTTTTATTACTTATTTATTGATTATTTATTTGTTGTTATTATATATTGACTATGTATTCTGTTTGTTTGTTTGTTGGTTGTCATTATTGTGCACTTGGAGGTGAGGCTATAAGTCTCAGTATACAATAATGACCATAAAAGTATTAAATTAAATTCTTGAGTTTTTCTCAGTGTGCCTTTTTTAAATTGGGGTGGTTATACAGTGTTCCCTCGCTTATCGCGGTTAATGGGGACCGGGACCCCCCGCAATAGCTGCATTTCCGTGAAGTAGACGTGCCCCTTCAAAAATGCTTAAAGAAACGTATAACACGTGCACAAAAGCACCACCAAGCAAAAACATCATAGTAGTCCGGATGAAGGATCTTTTGCAGTTTTTTTGCACGTAAGAAACATCATTATTGGGGGTTGTGAACATTGTTTTTTCTTGGGCGGTGAAGATGCGCCTGTAAACAGCCAAGACGTCATCAATGCGATTCCTGAACTTATTGACCATTTCTTTGGCCTTTTTTTGATGCTATTACTAATTCTTATTGAATATTTAGTTTCCACCTCTTGTAAAATGATGTAATTTATAATTTTAACTTAATATCTTTAAATTTTTTACTTTTTTTCCTGAAAAACTTAAAGACCTGTGCATTATGATGAGGGTGAAGCGAAAAGGATGAAAATGAAGATGTACGAAAAGGTTATTGAGAGTTTTATTCCAAGTCAGGTAATGCCTCTTTGTCACATTCGAGCGGCGTCCAAGGCGAAGCAAAAGCCTTTGCAAGAGCTTTTCGCTGCAGAAGGAACATGGTGATGGGCAGTTGTGGCTTCTGTTTATTCTTTTTATACAAATATAGTTTTGTACAAGGAAAAGGATACATACTTTTCCTACGTCCACTTCATTTGTGTTACGTGTTGCAGTGAGCAAAGTGATTTTGTGTAAATTATCTTATTTATGTTTCCTGCTTTACGTTGTTTGTTCCTGTCTACAGTGCTCACCATGGCAAGTTTCTCTCAAAATCATCCAAGTGTCTACACCTGTGTGTAGTGAGACTGGCCATTTTATATACTCTTTGTTAGTGTTTTTTGCCAGTGTGTCACTTAGTCACAAAGCTGGGACATGACGACCTTCTTTGCTTTCTGTTTCAGGAATTTCTTTCCCTGTCCACATTTTGGAAACAGGTGATTTTGTGTTCCTTTCTTGAGCTGATCAATAAATACATTTTCAATCTTTACATTTTAATGGGAATATAATTTGATCTTCCATTTGCACCCTATCAAATAAATCGGGTTACGTGCTCTAGTTACTGATGTTTGAGAGCATCTTGACAAAGGGAGAAAATATTTATGGCCCTAACATGAATGACATAGCACGCAAGCACAGAATCCCTAAGTAGCCATTCCTTATGGGTAGCAAAATATGACAGAATACCATTTTGGGGATATTAAGGGATGAAATATCTTACCCGGAAAAAATCTCACAGTACAGCCAGCCATTGTCATAAATGTAGCATAGGGGAAATTCCTGATAAGGATAAGGATTAAAAATCTCAGAAGGCCCTTGAAGCGAATGACTCAGAAATACTAGGCATTGGTTGGAGGTGGGGGAGGTTTGAATCATTTTAAAAAGAACTCTCTTGATCAAGATTGTGGGGTGGGTGCAATGCAGCATGTGTGAAGATAAATATTGATTTAGTTTATTGTAATTTAAGATGAGTGAAAATGTATTTTTGTAGGTCTGGTGGGGTTAAGTATGTGTACAGTGGAATATTTGAAAATGTGTTAGCATAGCGTTGTGTGTGTGTGTCGGGATGTGTTCAAGTGTAGCTATGGCACGTAAAAGAAGGCTAAGGCCCCCGGGACAAACGTGGCTGCTTTCCCGCTTGGTTGCCATGGTGATGGAGATTGGAAGGGCTCTGTCGGAATTGCCATTAAAAATTGAGAGCACCACACACACACACACACACACACACGGACATGTGCACACGCACGCCCCCACAGCTACACACTGATAAAGACACAAACAATGCAAAGAAAACATTGCAATTACATGGACTTCTTTACATACGGGACAGTTACATTTTCTTCTATTTTCTTTATACAAGTACAGTGTTCCCCCGCTACTTCACGGTTCAGCTATCGCGGACTCAGAGCTTTGCAGATTTTTTGGGGAAAAAAAATACACATATTACATTGAAACAACATATTTTACAGGTTTTTTTTGTTAGAACATGAATTTCACTCTCTCTACCTGTATTCTATATGGTGTACTGTATACAGGGGGGTAAAAAAAATTAAATTAAATTCAAATCAAGCATTTTTGAAGGGGAATCCCTACTTCGCGGAAATGCAGTTATCGCGGGTGGTCCTGGTCCCCATCAACCGCGATAAGCGAGGGAACACTGTACTCAGATTGGACTATGTAAAGATTGGTGGTGATAAGATTCTGAGTCACAAGTGTTCAACCAGACTACCATGCATGTTTTTTGGAATATGGGAGGAAATTGGTGTTCCTGGAGAAAACCCATGCAAGCCTGACCAAAATATGCAAACTCCACGCAGTGAGGACTATCATGTATTCAAAATATATCCAATAAAGGCTTTTGATTTTATTTGACCATGTATTAAAAATATATCCTCACCAGCCTGTAACCCTTTTGGCATTACTCACGTTAATGATGTACAGTCATACCTTTACTTAAAAATGCCTCTAGGTACGAAATTTTCAGGTTACGATTTTTTTTACATGCAAATGAGTTACTCAAGATGCAAAAAAGATCCAAGTTATGAAATCCCCCTCAAAAGTAAATGCATTTCCTCATCCGTTATTTTATTTTGAAAATATTGTCGCGAATGCATTGATTCTCACTTTTAGAGACCTGGCTAACCGCTACTGGGCTCTCATTTCATCGACCACATTCTATCTCATGTAATGACAATTAAAGTATTCAATCAATTGACTTGGCTCTCTCATATCAACCACTATCCATGTTTCAAGATTCTATTTTACATACCTGTACACCTTTGCTAAGTGCTCCTCTTATTAATGATTGTAATTCCCCTTATTAAGTGATTACAAACCGCACAAAAGCAACACAGCACATATTTCACACGAATATTACAGGGGAGGGAACAATTCAGTGTCACGGGGCACATTTTCACAGGGATTTTAGGGCATTATATTAATTTTAAGACATTGATAATTATAATTGTCTCTCATTTTTGTGTGTTTTTCAAAACTTTCATACACAATTGGGAAACTTTGACTAATTTTAAAAGCTTTATTGGGCAGTTAAAAATTCTGGGACCATTTTTTTTCGTAAGTAGAGGTATGACTGTATTCTTTTTGTATTATCACTCAAGTCTTGTATGTGTTACACATTCCCCACTATAATTCCTTCCCTGTTACAACCTTGCTGTCTACGGGTTAGGGTTAGGGTTAGGGTTAGAAAAAAAAAAGTCACTTTCAAAGTACTCACTTGAACATAAATAGAAAGATTTATTTTCAGTCCAGCCTGAAGCATCCTGCTAGGCTTAAGTGCTAAATCAAGTTAATTAACGGACTAGTTAGTCGAGGAAAAATCCTCATTTGGAAATTGCCTTTAAACTGAAACTCGCCCACTAATATTTAAATTAACGCCCACTTTTACCTATTGAATAACAATTTGTAAATGGGAGTCAAAATATCAGAGGTTGTAATTTTCACTTGCAATAAAAAAATGCTGGTGTGAGAACTGATCCCGAAGGTCTTCAGCTCAGAACTCTAAGGCCGACGCACTAACCACTTGCCCACTGGGCTTGATGTATTCAAAATGTAACATGTTCAAATTTGATTCTTAGAGAAAATCTTTATTTATTATGGTCACATGTGACATTGTAGTCAGAACATTGTTGCGTCCAAGCGAAAGGTGATTCTAGTGTGTATAATGACAAGAACCCTAAAGGACAGATGGCAAAAAACATTGAACATGAATTTTTCTGTGAATGCAACCAGCTATGTACTTACAATCCACAGAGGGGTGGGTTGGTGTTGAAGATGTGTATCCGAGTGATCAGGTATAGAGCTCATCACCAAATCGCCATTTCTCGGTAAAGAGCTCATTGGCCAAATGCATGTGATTTTCTTGGTAAGTCTTCTGTACCAAGCTCAAGTTACAGCTCCCAAATGATAGACATGCAAAACATGATCCCCTTCAAAAGGAGTTCAAAAGGAGTTTCCAATGTTCAAGATGGCGCCGTCAGGCGGCAGCCGGTGGCAGTAGCTCTGTCCACTCCTATTTGTTTTTCGTGTTTTACAGCCTTTCTATCTTTTTTAAATTACATTTTAATATTTCTTAATACATTCCTATTTTACTTTATTTTGTACTTTATACTTTTTACCTTAATATATTTACAACTTTCTTTGTTCTGTTAGCCTGGCTTCTTTCTGCTACTTCCTTTTTGGAACCATTCTGTTGGATCTCTGTAAAACAACTTCAGGAGCAGGTTTAGAAAGAGGGAGACCAATTTAAAGGAAATAAGTTTATTACCAGACTGCAAGATAGGAAGAGCTCGAACGGCTGCGAACGCACAGCCTATTCGCCTCGACTCTCTCCAAACAAACAGTTTGTGTGTCTATTTATATGTGACAAAACATATGCTGTACAGAGAAGAGAACAGAAAGAGGGTGTGGGCTGATACGCCCTGACATCTGCACAGCAGATGTCTCAACATGACTCGACATTTTACATTACTCACGACAAACTTATGCAATACTAACAAGCAATTGCAAGTAGTGACTCAGCTTATATTACACATTCAGCCTTGCCTACGCTGTCATACACATGCGACTAGCTGTGAACAATACGCAGCAGAAGGAGCAACACCATGATGCCGCTGGAAATCCAGAGCTGGTCAAAAGTGCTTCAGACCAACCATTCCATCTATTATTATGGGGAAAGAGCAGTGGCGGTCCATGCATTTTCTAGCAGCGCCTTCAGCGAATCAATCCAATCCTCAAAAACTATTATATGGCTATTAAAATTCTAATGCAGCTACAGCTGCAACACATAAAAAACATCAATAATAACCTCATACAATTGAAATATTAATTAGGAATATAGCCATATTTTACTCACCAATAATCTTTTTTTAC
Organism: Stigmatopora nigra; assembly: GCF_051989575.1. Taxonomy (NCBI): domain Eukaryota; kingdom Metazoa; phylum Chordata; class Actinopteri; order Syngnathiformes; family Syngnathidae; genus Stigmatopora; species Stigmatopora nigra. The sequence goes on along the minus strand of NC_135524.1, from coordinate 9,912,547 downwards.
TATACACAATATCCATCCTCCTTTCTTTCCTCCTTCTTTTCTATCGCCATATCGCCTATCGCGAAGCTAATGCTGAAAGTCGAGCCTGTCCTGTCGTATTACTGGCATACGTTTTTATTTGATTTAGTGCTGAAAATGTTCGTTCCCGGTTGCGACAGGCTTGCTTGCTTAGGAGGTGTCCGACCTTTCCGTCTGGAAAATGGCTTTGCCAGCAAATCTGTAACCAAATCCATTTGTTTTCCTCCGTGGGCCATTTTTGTTTGAGTTTGCGAGCTCTAGCTGGCTCACTCTGGCTTTGGTCCGCCTACTCTATCATTAGCCAATCATAGTTGGTGAAAGCGATGACGTGTCCCTACGCCTGCGAGAAGGCATTGTGGTGTTGCCAATTTGAAATCTTGTCGGTAAAAGCCTTACATTTTACATAAGACAAAAGACAAAAAGATATAAGACAAAGATATAAGACATAAGACAAAAGTCTTATCGACGTTTGTTTAATGCAGCAGAGCCTGCAGAACTGATTGTGAAGGCCTTGAGGCAGATTGCTGACCCGGTCAACAAATAATGGCTGACATGTGATTGGTTAAATGCTTCAACAGAGAAACACACATTTGGAAGCAGTGGAACCAGGGGAAACAAACAATGAAAGGAAGCTAACAGGCAATTTGGAATTATATAACAAGTATTGATGGACAAAATATAATATATGATTCAGATATTTCTTAGGCCACCAGAGAAGGCCTTGAAGGCCCTGACGGCCTGCCACTGGGAAATTGAGACCCCTCCCTGATAAGATGGAAGACCTGCCGGCGCTTACCAGGCCGGAAACAAAGTTGAGAGGGTGTACTATGTGACTGTTGATTCTTCAGTTCCAGACTACTGAGGCACAGTGCGGAAAAGCTAAGAAGAGTGACTCTGCATATTTTCTGAGTGTGCATGACTGTCCGTCTCCTTGTGCCTTGTGATCGGCTGACCACCGATACAGGGTGTCCCCCGCTCCTGGCCCAAAGTCAGCAGGGATAGGCTCCAGCTTGTGATAAAGTGGATAAATCACTTCAGTTGACTTTTCTGCTCATTGTGTCACTTGCGATATTCAAGTTTCCATTTATATGCAATATTTTTCCATGATTTTGCTTTGATTTATTTAATAAGGGATAGCACATATTTATATTCATGTTAATGCAGATCTATATGTAAGATTGTAGCAGAGGGCTTATTTCCATTTATAGTCAATTGTGTAGGTTGAAGACAAACGATCACACATACTAGACACACACACACACCCAGCATATTTAGACAGTTCTCACCCGATTTCACCGCTTGTTCTTCTAACTGTACAGTAAGGTAAAAAATAATGTATTAAGAAATATTAAAATGTAATTTAAAAAACAGATAGAAGGGCTTTAAAACACGAAAAAACATAAGAGTGGACAGAGCTACTGCCACTGGATGCCGCCAAAACGGCGCCATCATGTCGGAAAAAAACTGTTTGGATTTTATTTTGTGCGCAAAACAAATGATTGCTGGTGCGTGGAGAAGATGAAAGTAGTACGCAATTGCGCACGTGCGCAGCTTAGAGGGAACATTGCTTGACATCCTTTGGGACGGTGACAAAGGTTAATGACTTCCTGCGTCCTAAGTCCACATCCCCTGAATTTTTTACATCACTGGTGGTGAAAGGACATAGACGTGATGGCATCACATCTGAACACTGACCATTAAGATGCCCTTGCATCCTGTTTTTCATCCTGGCTTCATTTCCCCATGTGGTTTAGCAATTTAGTTTTTTTAATTTTTCCTCAAGAATTCACGTTTATTTATAAACAACTGTAACAACTGTAAAACGTACATTTCTCTATCTCTCTCTCCCCGTCTTTTATCGCTCTTATCTTTTGTAGTCCCTGATTCTAACTTCCATATCTTTACATAAGCTTATATCAAACGTTCCACCTGCAGGCTAGCTAGGATTAAAACTCTTTGTGCGCTTGGCCCATTTCCTACAAGTCTTCAATTTTGTCTTTTTTCGTTGGATATTCGACTCCCAAAATAATCGTCGGAGGAAAAGGCATCTTAACAATGTTTTCCAAATAACAAGTTGGTAAATGTTTAGTTATGCCGTGGAGCTACCTTAAAAAAAACTCAACTCGTTTTGTTTAATGTCGATTAATCAAGATCTAACGCAGACCGTCTGTTTATATGAAGCTGGATAGTGGCCTGTTTAGACAAACTGTTGTCAATTCAAACGCTTTAATCAATGATGGTTGTGTATGCATAGAGTTAATCTAAATTCTCAAGCGAGCAATACAATTCAAAAGAATGCAATGGTAGCAAAAAATAAAAATCCACACTGATCTCTTGTGCCTAATACTTCCGTGAAGGGAGGGATGATTTATCATGCCCTCTGATTTACTCTCTTAGATGCTCCACTCAACATTCAGTTCATTTCCGAAAGGGAAATAGCTCACAACACTTGCAGAGATTCTAACTATAGCGATTACAGCTTAAGTCTTATCTCAACTCATCGCACACAAAATACTCACACTTCAAGTTGCTCTTCTCAACAGAGATTTTCAATACAGCTCTCGATCATCTATTCAGGTGGAAAGTGATTGTTTATAGCCACGAGCCGCATGCACAGAGAAAACTCCACAGCGCTTAATTCAGAATTCTTTAGCCAATCCGCAACAGAATATCGACCAACAAATTTTTTTGCTCAAATTCTACTACTACTGGTTGCAAACTAACCAACATCAATATTGTGTTTACTGTTCCAGAAGTGACCACTAAAACAACGTTTTTCCAAAAGGAGTTCTAACAAGATATATTTAACACTTTTATTTTCCTCACAGTCCCAAGCATATCACACGTTTTCCGGCACATTTCGTTATGTTTAATGCCTTAATACTTCTTTGCCTGTCATCTGGTAAAGACATGCACCCACACATACACTCTCCTATGCTCTCGCGCACGCAGAGACTTGGAAACACACGCCATCCTAACATTTTTTTTAATTGTAGTATACATTAATAAACACGCATGATTATTGAGTCCATTCTCATAGCAACTGTATGACTGATGTCCTCACGCTCATGCTACTTTAAACACTCACAGGTCGGTCCAACCAAATATCAATAAAAATATTCACTCAAACCATGATTTATTTTTAGGCGCAAACCGGGATTGATAGTGCGTTTCCTCCTGAGGCATTTTTGGAGGTGAGGACTACAATTTCGCCGACGCGCTACACCGGAAGTAACATTCAAAGAGACATTACAATTAAGTTAAGTCATAAGTAATTTAACACTTTTACATTAGCTTCTGGACCCAAAGTAGTTTCTCCTGAGGAAAGCAGCTCAGGTTGATGGCCGCAGGCTCACTGCCCTCTTTTCAAAACTATTTTCCTTTCTTCCAATGAGGTTTCAATCAGCTGACTAAACGCTGGGCTTGAGCCTTTTAATAAAACACATGGAGACCCTTTTTTTTGTCTCGATGCAAATGAGGTCTTGCCTCCTATCTTTTTCAACAAGGTCCTTTTCGCCTGGGATGTTACAATAATAGTTATTATCATTAGAACTACATCATTGACTCCAGACACTCACACATACACCGTATGGCCAATCCAATGACAAGAAATCCTACCTTTTATGGCCATAGATTCGCAATATGCAGCACGTGGAGCAGTCAGCCTTCAACGCCTTCCCCTTCAGCTCCCAGTTCTGTGGCGCCAATTATTGGAGTTTGAACAAAATGCACACTATGTTCTAATTTCAGACAGGAGGAAAGACCTTTATTGCAAAACTTTGGAGTCTTTTATAGGCTCTTTATCAATGAAACCAGCACACATCTGCACTCTTTCGTCGTCATTTTGGGAAAAACACATCGGCCGGGATCTTTATTGGCAGGTCGGCCTGACTTTTGCTCGTATAAACACAGGATATAATTCACAACCTGCATTGGCAGTATAATTGTGGAGGTGTAGTCTGCCTTTTGCCCAAAGTCAGCTGGGTTAGGCTCCAGCTATCTCTTCTAAAGCTAAAACGTAGGGTAAATTCAGGTATGGTGCTCGGTATTGCTTCAGAGTAAAACCTAAGACAAAGGAGAAATAAACCTTGGTCTCAATTTGGTGGCATAGAGGTTAAAACTTGTCTAACAGTAGTAAGGACATATTTTCGAAATGTCAATGCAGCTTTTCTTTTAATATGGATTGTGTTTATGCCATCATCAACTAATGGTGAACTCATGCGGATGAAACAACTTCGACCTTTCAGGCAGCAATCATCACACAAGTCATAAAATACAAGCCTTTTTTTAAACACAAATTTGGATCCCTCACCACTTAGCAGCTTCAACATTTGTGGCTTCAGTACATCGTTTTTTTTAATCTTAATTATAAAATGTCATAAAAATCTCAAAATCTGTGCTGAAACTCGCAAGCGGAAGACAGGATAAAAAATGACAGCAGTCAGTGCTCCACTTTTTCTTCCAAACGTACGTTCGACGAAACGTCCAGGGACGAAGTGTCCATCGACCAAGTGTTCGTCGACCAAGTGTCCGACAACAAAACGTCCGGTCACGGATTTAACCTTAATGGCTTGTGTTTTCTGTCAGTTTCAACATGAATCTTGTCATATTCATCAACTACAAATGTTTAATCATGCCTATATATTTGAACAATATATGGAGTCTTTGTTCATATTTTTCTGAGCATGTTTGAGTGTCAAATTAAACCCCACCATCTCATGTGACTGCCATATGAAAAACCTTTGGCTCTCTTCCCTTAGCTTTGCTGCTTTCTATAATCATTTTTAGTTCAGCTTTATCATATTGGTGCTGTATTTTATATTTATTAATAGAAGCTTTGCCAAGCAAAAAAAATGTATTTAATTTGAAAAAAAATTATAGGAAGATGCTTCATTCGTTTCAATGACTTTACAATATTAAGAACAAAGTCACTAAACGTTAGCTTCCCCCAAATTCTAATTCAAATGCAAACATAGGAATTCTGAGAAATCCCTAGCAAATCACCTAGAAGAGAATAAAAGATAATAAAATGACATTTTTAAACCTTCTGTTCAGATTAGTAGGAGGAAAACAAAGACTATAACTTCTACACAATGGCATACATCAAATGGATGTTACTATTATTACCCATTATGGCTATTTATAAATGTTTGTGCATACTCCAGTGCACGTGCCACCAACTCCAATCCTTGATTCTCCCTATCCAGTCTGTTTTCCATGTCACTGTTCTCCAACACATCAGAAACAAATTATCAGGCTCATAATCAGGGTTCTAGATGGGTTGCTGATGAGTTGATCATTTGATTCAGGTGTGTTGTAGGAAAAGAAATGGCAAAAGGCTGGATTGGTACCCTGAAGGAATGCAGTTGGTGACCTCTGCTCACACAAGAGTTGATATTTATAGCTGAGTTAAATCCCCCGTGCATGGGCCTGAAGTTCTGGTACACAGCACCCTCTAAAGGGGTTCTTCTGATAATACATGGTGTTTATTTTTTAAATTTTCACTTTAAATCATTGATTCATTCATTTTCAACACCGCTTGTCCATCAATTCAACACTACCTGCATCGAAGTCAGGAGTATGAACCATTACATGAGGGGTTGGGAACCTACGGCTCGCAAGCATGACATGTCTTTGTTATGGGTGCGGACCTGTAGGCTAAAATGTGGAATACGCTGGTGAGAGAGCTGATTCTCGAATTCACCAATCAGAGCCTCATGTTGATCCATCACTGTGTCCCTGACACTTCCTTGAGGTCTGGTATATCAAATAATGGGAGCTTAGCGTTGATATATCAAAGTGGTGCCAACACTAACGCTACCACCGCTGCATCGACCAATGGGAGCCTCGTCTTGGCACATCTGTGTTCACGACATTACGTTGAACGCGTCCCACTGACCAATGGGAGCTTTGCGTTAGCACAGGGGTGTCAAACTCCCTTTGGTCTGCGGGCCGAATACAGCTTAATTTGAGATCAAACGGGCCGGACCAGTAAACTCATTGCAAAATTACATAAAACTAACAATAAACCCACTTTTTTCCTTTGTATTAGTCACTAATACTAATAATTAGTGCAAAGAATGAGTAAATTATCAAAATGTTTATTAAAATAATTTTCCTTTTACATTATGAACAATATATTATGAACAAGAGAATAACATAAGAACATAAATAAATGTCAATTCATGTTGTCTGCACGTACTAAAACACTGCGTCCCTAGCGGATAATACAAGAACTACAACTTTTAAAGAAAATTCATTTTTTAAAAATACAATGCAGCTTTCTTCCCCGGGCCGTACCAAACCACCAGACAGGCCGGATCCAGCCCGCGGGCTGTATGTTTGACACCCCTGTGTTAGCACATTATTAGTTAAAAGGTGCCAACATTAATTCTAGTGCTTGTTTAGTCATTAGTAATCATTTTTCTTTTCAATACACTCTCTTGCACATGCTGCATATACTCATTTATTAGCAACAGGGTAACAATGTTATTAAAATAATTTAGATATTTTTTGTACTTAAAATGACAACAACAACAAAAATTACTTTTAAATTCTGCAAATGGCTCTCAAAGGAATTATATTTAAAAATATGAATTGCTTATGGCTATCTCAGTCCAAAAAGTTCTCGACCCCTGCATGAGCCTTTGGATGTTTTTTTTATCATTCATGTATTTATTCAGGTAATGTAAATTTAGCCGACCAGTTTTGTCGGGGCCAGAGGTTGCGGGGCCTTTGGAGAGTCCAGTGTGTGGGCGTAAAGGAGGCCTAATTATGCGGAGGTACATATTATAGCAACCCCCGGTCGTACCCATCCCCATCACACCCTGATCAGATTTGTTCCGGCCCTGCTCTTGCACAAGGGTATCAAACTTGAGTTGGTTCGTGGGCCGCATTAACATCAACTCGATTTCATCTGGGTCGGATGATTTTAGATATAATATTTTAACCCATTTTTTTAAAAAATCGAATAAAAAGTAATTGGATCAGAATTCCTAAATATTCAGCAGTTTTTTATAGACCTAAATCAATGTTTATTTGAGCTTTTTTTCCTGGTAAGTGAAAATGTCTTTTAATCCTTTGTTTTTCATTTCAAAAGAAAAGTAAATAAATAGTTTTAAATATGTTCACTATTAAAGTGGAAAACAGAAAATATTTTTATGTACGTATTTATTTATAGATTTAACAAAATGTTTTTTGAACAAAATAAAATTGGATCCAAAAATTGCGATTATTGATTTAAAAAGGGGGAAATCAGGAAAGATAATGTACTATAACCTTCGTTTGAATTTGATCCTAAAATAGAAAGTCTGCACTCATGATTTACTTTCTCGGACTGCACTAAATGATAAGATGGGCCAGATTTGGCACCCAGACCGCCACTTCGAATCTGCGCTCTTGCACCATGTGACCCTGATAACAATAGGTCTATTTTAAAATGTTTGAATTAAATCCTGAAGACTACCGTATTAATTCAGTCAATAGAATTATTAATGTACCACGGCTTCCAGAAAAAATGAGTAGTGAGCAAGAACCAAGAATGAACTGAATCAGGTTAGCATAAACTGGGAGGGTCTGGTGGTCTTTCAAATGTCCCCAACACTCCACAAGAGGGCAGTGTGCGGAGATTCTTTGAATGACACGAATCATACTGATGCAGAATGTTATAGTATAACTCAGTATGCATATCATTTGAATTTCTGTATATTTTGTCCTTTATGTCTAAGTATCCCCTTAAGCTTACTGTTTTGTTTATAGATTCCATTCCATAGGAAAAAATCAGATATCTTAACTTGCTGCTCTCTTGTGGTAGTTTTAAGCGTTACACTCTGCAGATTCTCATCTCATCACATTTTCTGAACCGCTTTACCCTCACTAGGGCCACGGGTGCTGCTGGAACCCATTCCAGCTGACTTTGAGCCAGAGGCGGGGGACAGCCTGAATCGGTGGTCAGTCGATTGCAGGGCACGAGGAGAAAGACAACCATTCACATTCACACTCATACCGACGGGCAATTTAAAGTGTCCAATCAGCCTACCATGGATGTTTTTTGGGAAGTGGGAGGATACTGGAGTACCCGGAGAAAACCCACACAGGCCTAAGAAAAACATGCAAACTTCACACAGGTAGACCAACCTGGATTCAAACTCAGGACCCCAGGGCCAACGTGCTAACAATTCATTTGCCGGGCCACCTGATTCATGAAAAAGAAATACATGAAATCAGTAATTGTATTCCATATACACTTTTTAAATGATTATAGCTATAATTGCCAACAAATAATATATAATGGCGGTAGCTCCGTCCACTCTTGCTCGTTTTGTGTTTTTGCTGCTTTTTCTGCCTTAAGGATTTAGTTTTGTGATTCCCAATGATCCCATTTACTGATATACTATACTATAGTATACTGATTTGCTTTAATCTTTCTGCTTTTGCTTTGTTGTTCTGTAGCCATTTTTGACTGTACTGTCTAACTTATAACTATGCCTTTTCTTACTACTGTCAAATTTAAATTTCCCGAATACGATATATATATATATATATATATATATATATATATATATATATATATATATATATATATATATATATATATATATATATATATATATATATATATATATATATATATATATATATATATATATATATATATATATATATATATATATATATATATATATATATATATATATATATATATATATATATATATATATATATATATATATATATATATATATATATATATATATATATATATATATATATATATATATATATATATATATATATATATATATATATATATATAAACAACCCGTCAGAACACAAAACAATGTATTTGTTCCATAAACAGTCATAACTTGTGTAACCTGTGTTACCTTTTGTTTTTCCAACTTAGAGAAGTCCTTAACTATTCAGCAGGAGCAAACAATGGAATCTCAATTACATAGCTTCCTTTGCTACGACCATCATACACTGCACATTATAATGCTAACTATAATAGCGGCCGAGGGTAGCGTGCTAAATGCTATTTTATTAAATGTGGTCCACCCGAGAGCCTTACACTTTATCCAGTCACACTTGCTGTTGCCTTTCGCTCAGTTTGACGATGCATCCAGGTTGCATTTTAGGAAAATTATGAAAAGTTGTCAATGGCAAACGTCATTGGATCAATATGTAACCAAATATTTTTTTATTTTAAATTGCTGCATGTGTACATATGTTTATGTCATTCCCAAATGTATGCACTTGCCAATCCACCTCAATGGAATTTTTTATTTGTGCGTCTTATTCATTATAATGGCTCAATAAATAATCTGATCGTTTATCTCTTTTTTTGTGTTTGACATATCCATATTTCATACAAAATTGGTATATTTTTATAATTTTTAAGAGATTTGGGGGTAGTATTGGGGATGTTAGAACGGTTTAAATGACTTACCATATATCAATGTAAACTGTGTCTATATTTACAAAAAAAATGCAAGTTATTAAACCACTTCTGGAATCAAATAAATTGGAAATAGAGGTACCACTGTTTATCTGTATTAATTTTGGAATGATTTAATTAGGGGAATTCTGCATATTTGGACATACAATTGAAGCTGTTTAATGCTCTCTCACTTTCTCTCTTGGGCATTCATGAACACAAACTGTAGGCTCTCCTCCATCCCTTTTATATCAGGGTGATGCAGGGAGGTGGGAGATAAGGCAGTGTTTCTGATACGTTGCATGACAAACAGACATAAAAAAGAAAGGAGAAGAAGAGGAGGAAAGGGAGAGGGAACGAGGAGAAGGACAACAACTCAGTTATAAAGGTATTGGACGGAAGACGGAGAGAAGGAAGCAAGGAAAAGGACACAGGGAAGGTGCTGCAGCCATGATGTCTGACATGCTGTTGCAGCAGAATGGCACGGCCACGCTACGGTGAGTGGACTCTTCATAATTCACCTCCATCTATTTTTCCTCTGTCTCTCCTTTCCCTGTATGTACGTCTTCATCTCTCACCATCCATTTAACATGGGTTGTCATGGGAACCAGTGCCCCGTCATGGTGTGGCCACTGCACAGTCAAGACTGGAGAGGAAACACGCGGAATGCAGTGTACACTCCTCCCTTGCTTTAACCGTGCTACCCCTGCAAAGCACACTGCAGTCGGAATTGTGACATATTATCTGTCATCTTCATTCAGGCGACACATGTACGTATGTGTCTGACTTTTCTTGGATTTTTTATCCACAACGCAGATTGAATGAGTGAGTGAATAAGTGAACCAGTCAGAGTGTGAGCGAGTGAGCGTGTGAGCGAGTGAGCAAGTGGACGAGTGAGCAAGTGAGCAAGTGAGTGAATGATTGAATGAGCGAGTGAGTGAATGATTGAATGAGTGAGTGAATAAGTGAACGAGTGAACGAGTGAGCGAGTGAGCGAGTGAGTGAATAAGTGAACGAGTGAATGAGTGAGCGAGTGAGCGAGTCAGTGAATAGGTGAACGAGTGTACGAGTGAACGGGTGAACGAGTGAGAGAGTGAGCGTGTGAGCGAGTGAGTGAGTGAGCGAGTGAGCAAGTGAGCGAGTGAGTGAGTGAGCGAGTGAGCGAGCATGTAACAGTTTTTTCATTAATGTTTGTTTGTCATCATTTAACCATGGGAGGTGATTATTTTTTGATGGTTTTGTTTTAATTGTTCTTGTGAATGTAGACACTGAGTCCAGGGTAATGGTTATGAAAGTATTGCACCTGTCCTCAGTATGGTTATGTTAGAGCTAATCGTCCCAAATGATAATGTTTACCTAACGCCTGGGTCAGATTTGGGATCTCTGTTTTTGGTAGTCTTATCTGCTCTGATATGTTTCTTCGAGCAAATGAGTATCTACTTTTAGGAATATTTATTGACAAGAGTGCCCTACAATCGACTGGCCACCGATTCAGTGTGTCCCACGCCTTTGGCCCGGAGACAGCTGGGATTGGCTGCAGCACTCCCGCAACAATAATGAGGCTAGAGTGATTCAGAAAATGAAATGAGAAAAGATTTCTTGAGAAGAGGATGAAGCTATGGTCTGATCAACCTGTAGTCATATTGAATATATTTTGGATCCTCTCATGCTTATTTGATAAGTGCAGATCGGAAGAACAGTGATTTCAACTGTTTCCGAATTGATTTATCAAGATAGGTAAATTGTAAAATTTCAAGCCAGATAACATTTTTGTATTGCATTCCCCAAGTAGGGCCTGAAGCTCATTATAGAATTTATTAGAGGATAATGGAGGTCTATATACTCTATTTACTCTCTTGGAAGCCCCCTGATCGTATAATCCACACCCTTAAAATTGTTGAATTTTACAGTTTCTCGTCTATAAGACCCTCCATGATTCACAATTTTCACCTCCATATATATGGTTTTAATAGGAGTACAAATCTATTTTCTAAGGGAAAATCTTAAGAAAAATAATCTCAAGTGGTATTTCTGAGATACCGTATGAATCAGAAACATATTATTATGGTCAATATCATAAGCTAATATGCCTATCTTTGTTAATGCGAAATAGCCAATTTTTTAATTTGAAGAAAGAAATAAGTCTATTTTGATGAGAACCTGATGCTTTTTAAGGACATAAAGTCCAATTTTCTTACCAGAAGTTTTAGATGGGGGCCAAATTTCTTCATATTACTGCAATAGTTGTCACTTCCGAACAAGAAATAAAAAGAAGAAAAAATCAAAGAGGAATTTTGTTTTATTTCATAATCACAAATCTACAATCCTTTCCTTTCTGTGTTCCGAAAAGGAGGGTGTTGTTTGGCCGTAGACAAATTAAAAAAGGAAGTAATGTAAGCACAACCAGGAAATATGCCCATAGCGGTATATGTAGCATTCACCAAGTTTCTGGGTGCAATAATAGCATACACAATACGCAGGTATCTACGTTTATATTTTAGCGATCGACCGCAAGACTTTCGATCAGCCTTAACTATTGGGATGTGATAACATAGTAAATGCTAGTGTCTGAGCACGTTCAACTACGGGAATATGGTGGCGCCTTGAGCGAGCAATAGCAGGCACAAGTAAGTGTACTCACGTCTGGCCCATCAGCGCACGTGTAATTGCAGTAAGATGGCGACGCCCTGAGCGAGTAGTGACTGGCACAAGTGAGTTTTTTCACATTTTATGCAAGTTACTGTTTATTTTTTCTTTGAAATATATTCATAGATGACAAAATATATTTTGTTTAGCTTTTTATCAGTTTATCTCTATTTTGAAATAAATGACAGTATCGGTCGCATGACGTCAGCGCGTCATATTGTCGTGAAACTTACAGTTTCGTGCATGTCGTGTTTTTATGTGCATATAAGCCGTACCCTCTATTCATAATTTTTTGTCCGACAAAAGCGGCTTACATGCGAGTAAATACGTTATGCTAATCAAATTAATTGACATTGTGGGGATAGTAACATTTTAAGATTGATGCATTTAAGGTTGTGTTGGATTTTCATTTAAAATGTAATATATATATATATATATATATATATATATATATATATATATATATATATATTTTTTTTTTTTTTTTTTTTTGAAGGTTGGATTGAAGGCGTCGTTGAAAAATGCATGGACCGCCACTGATGTATTGCAATGCATACATTATAAGCTAATAATTACAGAAAATACCACATGAGTGATTCCAGATCTAGTCTAAGATTTCTGATTGGGTTAGAATCTGAATGTCGGGAAGATGACAAGCAGAGTGTCACATCACCTGTAAACATGTGGACCTCCCTAATGTATAAAATATGCATGAGGTCAAGCTCTGCCAGTCCCATTAGCAGGAACGTAACTTCTTGAGGTTAAACATTCACTCACACAGAGTTTACTTTTGTAGCCGATCTTTGCTAAGATTCCCTTCCTCCATTAAGCCGTCTTTGTGTTGTTATTTTCCTCTGTATGTGTGTTTGGCAGTGAATGTGTTTTGCTTCTGGTTCTACATCTGGAGGCCATCATCTCCGAGTTAGGATTGAATGTGGGAGGAACTGGGTTAACTCTCCAATGAGGTCACAGTGTTGTCGTGGCAATGCAAATGAACAATGTTGCCATTGTCGCCATAGGTGGGCAACTAATGTAATGTAACTGACGCCAAAATTCTGGGGATAAGATGGCAGAATTTTAGGAGCCAAATAAGGAGTATTACTGAATCGGAACAGAGTACAGTCTTGTGAGAAATTGAAAAGGTTGGGGATAAAGAGAAGAAGCATGTGGGCAATGGCCGTGAGCACAGACCGATTTAGATGCACAGTGTGATTGGTAATAATTCACAGCCAGACAAGTCTTTGGTGTAACTCATTTTTTTAGAAAACAACAATACTACACATCTGCATATTTGTGTATCAAGTACGGGTACATTTTCATCACAGTTCAATAAAGAGGGAGCTGCAGAAATTTTCAATTTTATCAATGATCAGGGAAAGCCAATAAGGTCAACATTTTGATGAACAAAAAATACAGTGGATGGTTAGACACAGTGCCCAAATATCAAAGAATACATTGATTTTTGTGTAATATTATACTTTGTATCAGTGGCGGTCAGTGCAGTTTCTCGTAGAGCTTTCAACGGGTAAAATCCACGGATTAGCAGCATTTAATGATTAAATACAAATACTGGAGCTTTTCAGGCATTACAACCGGCCTGGGGGGTGATTTTCCCGGGAAAAGACAGCGATGAATGTCAATGGCAAACCGGCAAACATTGCCCGAAAATGGGGTAAATTCCAGCCAAAAAAAGCATTTATTGATTAAATACAAATACTGTAGCTTTTTAGACATCAGAACCAGGCCCGGAGTATCATTTTCCCGGGGAAAAGACATACACAAAATGGCAAAAAATGCACTAAAATGGGGTAGAATCCACTTTGGAGCCGCATTTATTGATTAAATACAAATACTGGAGCTTTTCAGACATTACAACCGGGCAGGGGGGTCATTTCCCTGGGAAAAGACAGCGATGGGCGTCAATGGCGAAAGGGCAAAAATCGCACTAAAATAGGGTAAAATCCACCTCCTGGCATGATTTTGTGGTTAAATACAAACAGTGGAGCTTTTCAGATATCAGAACTTGGCCCACAATTGAAATATTATTCAGGAATATGGCCATATTTTACTCACCGAAAATCCTTTTTAACTATACACAATATCCATCCTCCTTTCTTTCTTCCTTTTTTCATATCGCCATCGAAACTAATGCTGAAAGTCAAGCCCATCCTGTCGTATTTCTGGCATAGTCCGTCTTGATAATGGGTTTAAATCAACACAACAATATATTTTCTTGTGCAGCTCGCTCCAGACACAGTTTGTCAGATTTGGCTAGTCCACTTTATCACTATCCAATCATAGTTGGTGAAAGTAATGACGTATCCCTATGCCTGCGACAAGGCAATGACATATCTCTACGCCTGTGACAATGCATTGTGGTGTTGCTAACTTGAAATCTGATTGGTTAAAGCACAGGTGTCAAAGTGGCAGCCCGGGGGCCAAATCTGGCCCGCTGCATCATTTTGTCCGTCCCGAGAAAGAAAATCAATAGGGCCGACTTTCTGTTTTAGGATTAAATTCAAATGATGATAGATATACATTACATTTCCTTATCTCCCCCTTTTTAAAAACAATCACTGCAAGTTTTTCATACATTTTTTTTCCTTGGGTTCCTTAAACATGTATGGTAGGCTGGTTGAACGGTCTAAATTGCCCCTAGGTATGAGTATGAATGTGAAGGGTTGGCCTCTCTGTGCCGTGCGATTGGCTGGCCACTGATTCAGCGTGACCCCCACCTGGTGCCCATAGTTAGCGGGGATAGGCCACAGCACCCCCGCAACCTTTGTGTAATTTAAGGAGTTTGGAGAATGAATGAATGATCTCCCCGTGCCTGGGTGGCAATTATGAGTCTGATTGTTTGTCTGTCTCTATGTGCCCTACGACTGACTGGCGATCAGACAAGAGTACAACGTATTTTCATGACTATTAGGCGCAGTAAAAAGTCTTAAATTTTCTCCAAAATAGACTGGGGGCCTTATAATGCGGAGCGCCGTGTGTAAGCTCCAAAGCCTGACTGAGAGAACTTATATACAAAGAATGTGGACGTGGGTGGGGTCGGACATTAAAAGGACACCCCTACCAGGTACTCGTATATAGTGTGGGCATGTTTATTGCAAAACAATTTCAGTTTGGTTTCTAAGGCCCCCTGAAAGAGAATAATACAAATAGAAACGCTTACGAAGCTCAGTTCATACTTCAAGCCATCAATTATGCAGGGGAACATGGCAATAGAGCAGCCACGAGGGAATTTTAGATCAACTAATCCATGGCTAGCAAATGGAGGAAGAAGGAGAATGAACTTTGCCAAGTCAAGAAGAAGAAGCTAAGTTGAATTGTGTGTGCCCATCTCGCAGCAACGGTGAAAAACCAAGTCATGAAAATGAACTCTGAGCATGCCGTCATTCCTGGAGGCTTAACTAAAGAAGTCCAACCGCTGGACATCGGCATCAACCGGGCTTTCAAAGCAAAGTTGCGAGCGGCATGGGAACAGTGGATGATAGGTGACGAACAGAGCTTTAGGAAGGGTGGCAGGCAGCGCCAGGCTAGTTACGCCACTATTTGCAAATGGATTGTGTCTGCTTGCACTGTTGTTCGAGCTTTTGCCATCATTTTTGTCGAGCCACATGGCAATGTGAGTGACTCTGACAACGGAGATGAGGGAACCCGGCGTTTTTGATGAATTATTTAGACAGTTGTTCAATTCGGACATAGAAAATGAGGACCTTGATGGATTTATGGGTGATGATTGATAAAAAACCGTGAGTACATTGTAAAATGGCTAAATAAAGTACAATCAAATTCAGTTTTGCTTCCGTTGCCTTTTTAAAAATGTGTTTTTAGCGTGTGTCCGTATGTTTAAGCTGGTGTATGTTTTGCCATGCCTGGCAGCGTGTTTTGGTCCGGTGCATCTTGTGTGTGCGTCAAATACAGAAATAGCACCCGTTACTGACACTGCACTGCACCTTTAAATGCGGTGCGCAATATAGTCATGAAAATACGGTAGTCTGCCTTTCCGCGACGTTCTGACAATGAATGGGTAAATGAAAGTTAGGTTAGATTCACGCAAATAATTCCTTTGGTACAGCTGAAAAAAATAAATATATACATTAATAAGCATAAATAACATTCATACAACTTGAAAAAATCATGTTACTTTGAAAAAAAATACTCTAATATACTTGGCATCAAAGACATATTTGTAATTAACATAAAAGAAAATAGGTTAGCATTACAAATCATTTTATGTACAGAATATGAATATATAATTTTGAAAAATGTAACATTAATATGTGGGTTGTCCGGTGAGCGAGTAAGCACTTCGGCCTTACATTGGTGGGATTGAGGTTTTTATCCCAGGTCAAGCCCTTCATGTGTGGAGTTTGCATGTTCTTCTGGGACTGTATGGGTTTTTTCTCGAGGTACCCCAGTTTCCTCCCACATGCCAAAATCTGCATGAAAGGCTTGTTGAACATTAAAATTGTCCTTGGGTAGGAGTGTTTGTCTCATTTTGTCCTGCAATTGGCTGGCAACCAGTTCAGGTGCCAAAAGTTGGCTGGAATAGGCTCTGGAAGTCCCTGTGATCATAATGAGTAGAACGGACATTGATTGAATTAAATGAACTACAACAGTTACCTGTGCTTGTGTTAGCAGCGACTGTGCGACCACGTGTGCCATGCTCACACACTCCTTGAACTTGATTTTTTGTCCGTTGCTTCTTGCGGTTTGGTTTGATGAAATCGATTATGTGGAAAATGTAATGGTAATTAATTTGTCTTGCTATTTGCACACTATATTATGTAGTTGTTTGTTTAACCATTTGTCTTCTTGCATTCTCTTACAGGCTTGTAAAAAACTGTGTAATAAAAGTAAACCCTTCTATAAAAATAAAAAGCTAACAATAGAAAAACTAATAATAGAATGAAATATATTTTAAAACATCAGTCGGTGGATATGTTTGGGCACCTTATTAAATGGAATGAGTTCACTGCCACCAAACTGTATGAAACATTGTCAGAATGTGTAAGTCTCGTGACTTGTTTTTCTCCAAATTCCATATCGGTCCTGAGTGGCAGCCGACTAACAGGACAACTCTCCAGCTCTCGAACTGAGTAATCCAGTGTATGTTATGTCTGCGGTGTTTTCATATACAGTGTAGGTGTGTTTGTGTTACATGCTTCTGTATTCTCCAGTGAGTCTACTACGACAGCTGCTGGTTTTTTCCTTATAAGGATATTAGCCCACAAAAGGGGGCAGTGAGAGTAGGGAGAGGAATGAAGGAGGGTCGTAAAAGAAAGTGATTGAATGAAAATGTTTATATGAAACAAGTAGAGACGTTGAAGTGGTATGTCCTGTTGTAGAAAAAGTATACATTGGATCCTTTATTTACTAGTAGAATTTTAAGCAGGAGTGATAATTTACTTATAAAAATGAACATTAAAACATAGACATTTTTCCATTACTGGGTCCTTAGTTTAAAAAGGATGATATATTTATCCAATTATTTGATTGAGACAGTGCATGAATTAACAATATTTAAGGCTAATTTTGTCATACGCAGCTGGGTATGATGACAATTAGGCTTTTCGTCAAGTCAATGATGATGACAAAGGGTACGAGGAGACAAACAACCATGCACACTGACAGAGTGTTCAAAACTGGAATAAGTAAAATCAGAATTGATATGTGCACAGTGGAAAGGGGATTTTGTACAATAAACCAACAGAGGGTGATTCCTGAAAGTGCCAGATGATGAGAGGAAATGACATTGGTCCAGTGTGGGATTAGAATGAATGTGATAATAAGGTAAAAAAAAATGATCTGGCATACTTAAATGTTTATGTTATTCCTTGTCCTTCTCCCTTAAGTCTCACCCTGTCCCACATGCTGTCATTTCCCTCCCTCTCATTCAGCTGCTCCTCCCAGCTGTTTAATCGCACATGGCTCTCGCCTAAAAAAGAGAGGGAGGGAGCGAAGCAAGGGTGAAGGGCGGGAGTAGAGACTGCCGGCCAAAAGAAAGAATAACTGATTGCAACAGAGAGTGGGAGACTCATGGCTAGTGAATAAGATATCGTTGTGAGCCATCCTCTGTCTGTTGGATTATTCCTAAAGAAGGACCTTATTCTGCCTGCCCTTTTGACCTTCTCCATCCGTCTCTCCAATATCGGACCCTAGCTTGCCCACAGTCTCACCTCTTGTTCTCCTTTCACTCATCCCGCCTTCCCTCGTCCCTACTTTCCCCTCTCAGGATGTCGTGCGAGGAGGCTCAGCTTCACAAAGAGAGGCTGCAGGCTTTGGCGGTAAGTCACATGGTCTTCAAACTTTCTCCGCTTACCTATTTGTGCCCTCGTTCATCTGTCTATCTGCCTTTGATTGGCTCAAACTCCTAAATGGACTGCTGAAACACTTCCCATCTGCCTGTGTGTATATTTCCAGTCACGCTTCCTCTGTCACCAGCCTGTCTCATCTCCCACGACGTTTATCTGTCTTTCATCTAGCTCAGTTAATGCAGTCATTATCTATAACAGACACAGGGTGTGTGTGTGTGTGTGTGTGTGTGTGTGTGTGTGTGTGTGTGTGTGTGTGTGTGTGGTATGGATCGGTTGGAAGACACATAAATTTGCTTGAAGTAGTCAAGATGATAGCGTTTAGTATAGTGTTTGTATGAAAAATAATAGAGACTGCTGCCACAGTGATGACAACGTTATGCAGACTATGAAGTAAGGTTTGATAGATGCAATAACACATTAATTGTGCTATTTTAGATGATAATTAGTGTTATCAGCCAATAATGTATGGTGTACTGTACAGCCTTGATCAAGTAATCTTTAAGCAGTCTTTAAGTTTAAGCAGTGTGCCTCTGTGGCCAAATACGGTAGCAGATACATCGGAAAATATGTTGTCAGAGTGATTTTACAATTATATCTGCATTTTCAAAGGCTAATGGCTGATGTTGCCACCTGATTCTTTTATGTGACTTGAATTGAAATGTTTCAGTGAAAATATGCGAACACTATTTATTGTCAGCAGTCTGAAATCATGTTGTATGAATGATTAGGGAGCCAATGGAAATAGATGATTTTTGCTATGTAGACTTCACATGCAGTTGACTGAGAATGTTGAGAAGAAGGCACCATTTTGAAAATATATTCAATTGATTTGTGAAGTTCTTTCTCAGCACACAGCAACAAAATAAGGCCGATTTGAAAGCCTGCAGTCTCACGTGGCTTGACTTCTGTCTCGGAAGTGCTGATGTTCATTAGCTTAAAATCTTTATTTCATTTATTTATTTATTGTAAAAACACAAGAATATTCTCTGGGGTTTTATTAATCACATTTGTAATAAATGACAGACGCGACTGTCGAAATGTTGGTTTGTCTGCTGATAGGACTTTCAAGCAAGAGTCAGACATAGAGCCCGTGTATGTGACTAAATTTGGCGCCAGCAATTGGCGCACGCATTCCCATTACATAAAAACAAAAGGAACAGCAGCAATGTCTACTCCAGATTGAGAAACTATTTCCAACATAATGAAATATTAGCTACTGTGACACGCCTTATTTATGTTCCCAAGCTTGGTATATTAAAAAAAAAAACAAGCAGAAACTTCCTATTACTGGTAAAAGTAACACATCTTGTAGTTTTATACATTTGGGTGATGCATGTGGCAAAGAAAAGAAGCAAAGCATGCAGATTAAGGTGGCAGCTGTTGTAAACTTTCCCCTATAAAGAATTGTGCCATGAAGTCAGTTGAAATATCCTATTGAGGTTCTGCTTGCTGAGCCAAAATATGTGATATAAAGAACATTGAGCAGTTAGATGCAAGTAAATCATTTGAGTCAGTGCAACCTGTCTCCAAAAGCCTACACCAGCACTTATGATTCTCAAGCAAACTCATCAGAGGGTTATTATTACACTGCTGACAATTCTCAGAGGTCACTAAGCACTTGTGAACCATAGCAGGTCCAATGTAAATAAATACAGAAGCCAATTGAGCACCAGTGGAAATATGACAATGATAAACTGCACATATATTATGCCAATGATATGAATTCAACGACTGTTCAGCAGCATATGCATTTAATGCTTAACTACTAATTAGTTCTGTTTTCTTAAAAAAATATATTTTGTTTGACTAAGCTTCAGTATACTCATCTGGAGCTTTACAATATACGTGCTTTCCAGCTGGCGAGTCAGTCATTGCATCAATTATTCATGGTTGAAAATTTAATTATCATTTACATCAGTTTCTCTTTCCATCATTGTTTAGCCAGCTTGATGAATGACTCATAGAGAGACCAATCAGGCCTACTGAACTTTCTGTAACTCACAGTATACAAATCTTAATCGGACTGAATCTGTTGTAAAGTAAACAAAGTGAGTTATAGCCCATTGAGTCGCAAAAATCGGATTCAGTTGAGTTAGGCGTACATCTTAGCCAAAGCACATAAACAACTGTTCAAGATACAGTTTACACCTATAAGCCATATGACATAGAAAGACAAGAAGGCCCAAGCCAACATATTCAGACTAATGTGAGGCAAATGAACTAACCACGCCCATTACCACCGTGGTGCCATGCCTGGTCTTATTTCATCCATTTAAATGGAGAGCCACTGGGACGTATGAGACAGATGCAAGCATATTCATGTACCATTGATGGAGCACTCATACATGAAGCAGTGAGCTGTTGGCAGCTTTTGCTCTCATACTTTCACATTAATTGATAAAACTACCACTATTATGTCACAATTAGACTTTAAAAGCGTCATAAATAGATGATAGATGAAATGAACAACTCAGAGTTTGGGGTATAGGCAGCGAAATAATAATAAATAGTGGAACAGTGGTATAAAGGCTAAGTTGCTGAAGTGTTTTCTTTTCATATCCCACGTGCTTTGAAAATTGTATGGAAAAAAATCTATTTTTGGAACAGGGTTTGACATTGTAGCTTGGTGCTATTGGCTGCGTCTATTAGAGGTTATAGGCTGACCCTTGTTTAAAGAGAGATAGGATAGGGTCCAGCCATGACCCTGACAAGAATTGATAAATACAGGGGTACAAATGTATCTACGTACAAAATATTCAGGTCACGAAAAGCCTCAATGACAAAATGTTGTCTCTATATACAAAAAAAACAGTCAAGTTATCTAATCTTCCGCTTAGATGAGGTCGGGTAGCGGGGGCAGGAGCTTCATCGGGCTAGCCCAGACTTCCCTCTCCCCAGCTACTTCATCCTGCTCTTACGGGAGCATCTCAAGGCATTCACTGGCCAGCCAGGAGACATAGTCTTTCCATTTCATCCTAGCTCGGCCCTGTGGTTTCCACCCGTTGGAATGTGCCCAGAACACCTCACCGAGGAGGCCTCCGGGGGGAATCCTAATCAGATACCCGAGCCAGTTCGTCTGACTCCTCTTGTTACGGAGGAGCACCGGCTTTATAACAAGCCCATCCGAGGCGGATCTCATCCGACCCCGAGGTGTTTCACCAAGGAGCTTTTTAAATACCTTAATGACTTTAAACCCAGAGATCTGAGAATCTGCCACAGAGTCCCCACGCTCTGCTTCCCCATGGGAAGGTGTGTCGGTGGAGTTGAGGTCTTTTAAATATTCGGCAGACCGATTGCTGGCATCCCGAGTCGAGGTCAGTATCGCCCCATCCCCACTATAGGTTGTGTTGATGGTGCACTGCTTTCCCCTCCTGGGACGTTGGATAGTGGACTGAAATTTTCCTGAAGCCACGCGGAAGTCTTTCTCCATAGCCTCACCGAATGTTGTCCAGGTTTTTGGACACTCATACCAAGGGGAAATTATGAGTGTCCAATCAGCCTACTATGCATGTCTTGGGAATGTGGGAGGAAACCCGAGCCTGAGTGAAGCAAACACACGCAGGCCCGGGGAGAATATTCAAACTCCACACAGGTAGACAAACATGGATTCGAACCCAGGTCCCCCACTGTGAGGCTGGCTTGCTAACCACTCCCATATTTGAAAAACCTACAAACAAAGCTGGTTGAACACTCTACATTGCCCCTAGGTATGAGTTGGCTGTCTCTTTGTGCCCAGACATTAGCTGGCCACTAAGGGTGTCCCCTCCTTGTGCCCAAAGTCAGTTGGGATGATAAGCGGTACAGAAAATAAATAAACTAATGTCAGGGTCATATTGAGTTGTATTCTTTCCACACAACAGACAATGCACCGTTTTCAACACAGAGCTATTCAATCTTACTTCATCAGTCGGTTGGCAGTCGAATACAGGGAAAATAATTCCCACTTTCAACCTATCAGAAAGCTGTGGTGATGCTGTCTGTGGTTCCTCAGATGAAGTTGATGTCACAGTCTTGAATTTTGGCCTGTAATTGTAATGTTCCTTCCATGTAATTTTAGTAGTTGGGGAGTAGAGTCTGGTCAGGGTTCCCAAAAGAACTGATGCGGGCATATATTTTGGTGTTTTGAAGTTCAGCCAATGAATGGTGAGTGCAACAGCTTTCTAATACAGAAGATGTAGCATATAGCCAAGGGAGCAGTAACATGGGAGGTCACATTCCAAATTATTTGTAAAAATGTGAACACACTGGTCACTACTGTGTCTGGGACATGTTTGCACTGATCTCTTCAGTACTTTGGACTTTAAGCAGCCTTCAGACATGCCACAGTAGATTTCAAAGAGGGAAGTTGGAGGAGATCTGCAGGGACTGACCACGACACAGAAACTGTGGCCGATCAAAGTTTTAGATAAAGTAAATCACTTCTGGAAGACTCATCGAAAATCAGGTAAAAGTAATGATAGTTTAGCTTCTAAGGCACACGCGGTTCAACCACAAATTGCTCCCAGTTTGACTCAATGATGATCGTAACGGATTCTGGTGACTTTCTGGATCCACTTAGTGGGGGTCTTACAGCGGGAAGCGAGTGGGACGGAGCGTGAAGGAGGGGGATGCAATGGCTAGACATTGGCATGTGGTGAGATTTGTGACTGCTATTACTCCGTCAAAGTAGTGAATAGAGAGGAGGCTCTGTTGCCTGTAGCACTGTGCAGTTTATACGACAGTAGATTGACAATTTTCTCCAACAATTACAAATGAATGGAAATTGGTTTCCAGCGAACAAGAGCCTT
The DNA here is from genome assembly GCF_051989575.1 of Stigmatopora nigra. Taxonomy (NCBI): domain Eukaryota; kingdom Metazoa; phylum Chordata; class Actinopteri; order Syngnathiformes; family Syngnathidae; genus Stigmatopora; species Stigmatopora nigra. The sequence continues at coordinate 9,889,334 of NC_135524.1, read as the reverse complement.
TTTCATTACATTTTTATCCTCACTAGGGTCGTGGGGGGTGCTGGAGCCTATCCCAGCTGACTTCAGTTAAATGGAGGACAGCTGAGGAGACAGACAACCAAATTCCCACCATTCTCACATTCATACCTTGGGACAGCCAATTTAGAGTGTCCAATTGGCCTACCATGAATGTTTTTGGAATGTGGGAGGAAACTAGAGTACCCGGAGAAATCCCACGCTGGCCCGGAGAGAACACAACACCTAATTTATATTTTTGCATCACCTTTTAACATCAGTTGACAATGTATTTTAAGGTTAGGGTATCTCGAACTGATGTTTAACTGTGTGTGTGTGTGTGTGTGTTTGTGTGTGTGTGTGTGTGTGTGTGTGTGTGTGTGTGTGTGTGTGTGTGTGTGTGTGTGTGTGTGTGTGTGTGTGTGTGTGTGTGTGTGTGTGTGGAGGGGCACACTCTGGACAAAATGATTGGATCGAATACAGGCAGTGGCAACGGTGTGGGAGAGTAGTACTGGTAAGTACTAAGTGGCCTTGGACACCACAGGCATTATTTGCATGCCATTCAGAATTAGCAGCAGCTGTTTTGGGCCTACTGAATGGTTGTGCCTGAGAATGTGATTGGGCAGCATTTAAATCACAGAGGACAGAGGGGAATGTTGACAGAATAAAGAATATATATATATATATATATATATATATATATATATATATATATATATATATATATATATATATATATATATATATATATATATATATATATATATATATATATATATATATATATATATATATATATATATATATATATATATATATATATATATATATATACATATATAAATATGCGAATGTGTTTGTAAATAGAGGAGGGTACAGTGACAGCATTGATTATTTTTTCAAAAAAAGCAGCTAAATAATGCTATGTTGTTTGAAATTCATAATTTGTGTTCATATGTTTGTGTGCTTTGTCTGTTGCCTAACATTAGCTTCCTCCTTACATTCATGCATGAAAATGTAATGTTTTTGCTTGTTTGTAATTCGTTTTAATACATTATTAAATCTTTTTCTCATCATTTTCTCAATTTTGTGTTTCTTACATCTTTCATACTAAATTGGTACACTTTGATCATTGTACAAGGTTTATAGTTGGGTTTTTTGGAGAACCATGGAACAAATTTGAGAATTTACATCTAAAAAACTAGTTGAATAAAGAAAAATGCACGTTGAGAAACAATTCACTTTGTAAGTACATGTACTATTGCATATATCTCCCCAGAATGGGACATTTCAGTTAAATGCTAGGTTTGCCTTTTTCTGATGCCAACTGCAGAAAAGTGGGCAAGCTTGCATGATGCAAAAAAATATCATTCGAAGTTTCCAGATATACTATTTACCATGAAGTATCAATTTAAGGTGCTGCACTCTGGTAGATTTGGCCCAACGGAAGATGATCTCGGTCAGGGAGCTGTTTCTTTTGGCCGTGTTGGAATGAGCAGAATGTGAAGCTGTGTCGTACCTCTCATATATTAACGTTGAATCAAAGCATCAGATGGAGTATTTTTATAACTTCTACCTTATACTGAATGTGGGCTGATGTTGCACTTGTTTTAAAAATTGCATACAGTTGTATTCTTTCACTACCTGAAATTTCACTACTGAAACATACTGTCATGGCTCTCTTGAGTTTCTAGTTATTTCTACAGCCACCACCGTGCTTGACGGTAGTCATGGTGTACTTGGGGTTAAAGGCCTCACCGCTTCTCCAAACATATTGCCCGGCATTTTGGCCAAACAGCTCAATTTTTGTTTCGTCTGACCACAGAACTTTCCTCATGAAGGTCTTATCTTTGTCCATGTGATCAGCAGCAAACTTCAGTCGAGCCTTGAGGTGCCGCATTTGGAGCAAGGGCTTCCTTCTTGCTCGGCAGACTCTCAGTCCATGAAGATGCAAAATACGCTTGACTGTGGACACTGACAGCTGTGTTCCAGCAGCTTCTAATTCTTGGCAGTTCTGCTTTTTGGTGATTCTCGGTTGAATCTTTATCCTCTTGACCAATTTTCTCTCAGCATCAGGTGATAGCTTGTGTTTTCTTCCTGATCGTGGCAGTGACAAAACAGTGCCACGCACTTTATACTTACAAACAATCGTTTGCACTGTTGCTCTTGGAACTTGCCGCTACTTTAAAATGTCTCGAAGGGACTTTTCTGACTTGTTCAAAACAAGGATTTGCTTTTTCAGATCGATGCCGAGCTCCTTTGACTTTCCCATTGTAGCATTTATGGGCGTTTGCATCTAATGAGCCCTATTTAAATGGCCTTAGAGAAGTTACCAGCTGTGGTCACTCATAATTACTCACAAAAAGTTCAGAGGCCATGCTATGAAGCTCATTTCATTGACTCAACTTTCTAAGTCACTAAAATTGCCAATTCGTGTTGCTGTATGTAGTTTTTTGACCCAGCAGATCTGAACACTTTTTCTGTTAACCCATAATAAAGTCATAAAACAACCAAACTTCATGAATGTTTTTTGTGACAAAGAAGTATCTGTTCCAATCACTCTAACAGAGAAAAATCAGAGTTGTAGAAATAACTGCAAACTCAATAGAGCCATGACATTTTGTATTTGTGACGTGTACCACCATCTGTGGAACAAGTGGTTATCTGTGCATGAGAGCTTAGTTGCCCACCAAATTTGGCCAACGACTCAGTGAGTTAGATTGTGGGAGGCTATTTATGTGTTGTCAAGAATGTCAACATAGTTTTCCTGAGGAGGATAATGTGCCTGTGGGGGAAACTACTGTGAATATTGTGGATTTTCTTTCAATCCCATATTTAAGATAAATTAAAGACCGGAACATTGTTTAACCTGTTTTAAAATACTTACATATTTTTTTATCCGGATTAGCATTGATGAAGCCACCTGTGGAAATAACGTGGATGAATCTCACAAAACATTTTTTTTCTCACCACATGCAGTAGAAGCACTACTGCTATTTTTGCTACCAGCATTACCACAATGTAGATGTTCCACCCACTAGGAGGTGTGTCTATTTGAATGTGTGTGGTTTATTTGGAGCAGATGCTGCGTTGTACTGCACCAAATGAAGACTTAGTGTCAACTTTTCCTACAAGACTACCCTCTGGTGCCCCCAAACTCCTCGTATACTCTCTCTCACATTTCCATTCCATTACATCATGTCATGCTCCGTCAGCAAACCTGATAAAAGGAACTTGTTTTCACTTTTTTTGCAACAGAATTAGTTAATCCCTATTCAGTTAGTGAAAGTGCAAAAAGGGGCAAAATAGCAAAAATGTAATATGTCAATGGAGTAACGAAACGTTTAATTTAAAGACAAAATGAAAGGGTACGAAGAGTGAACATGGTTTTGTTTAACCATTTACATTTTTTTAGGCCAGAAATCTTTGTGATGTTATAATTTTAAAGGAACAGTTTACATTTCACTCTACTTCTGGGTAACATCTTTCCTTTTGCTCTCTTTTTTATTTACTGGTTTCATCATACAACAACCGTGAATAAGTCTGATTGTGGCCTACACTCGTGGACATTGTTTTCTGTGGTTATTTAAAGCTAAGAGGAAGTGTGCGAGTGTGAGAGAGCAGTCGAAAAATTCTCATGCCCTTCTACTCCTTGCAGTCTTGTTTACATTCCCATGTATTTTTGTGGACAACTACTTCATACTATCTTGGTCTCTTATTTTTCACATTTGCACTTTTTTCTCTCCAGTCCATCTCTGGTTGCTCTCTTTAGGGGCCCAAGTGGCATATTAAAGTTTAGATACCAGATGATTACTAAGTCCTCTCATTCCTTGACAAACTGGGAGCTCTAACTGGGCTGATTCTTTTAGCAACTTCCAGCCCACAATCCTTGTTTCATTATTAGTTTTATTGGGGTGTTGTTTAATTTTCTTTCATTTACATTTCCAATTCCAGCAGCAAGGTTATAATGTTGATGAAACGCAAGCCCCAGTTTTTCTCTGTGCTTTTGTGGGTTTCGTTTGGCTACTCCGGCCAACTACATTTTTTTTCTTCTGCATTCCCCTCTTTCTTGCTACTGTCACAATGAAATTTCCCGAATACGGGATTAATAAAGTTATCCAATCCAATACTGCCAAAACCTTTGAAAACTCTAAATATTTATTGGGTCCCAATGCAAATGAATACTTTTTCTAGGATGCACCCTGACTCAAGTTAGGTGGCAAATGTTTTTGGTACCCCCGATCCTAGTAAGGATAAGTGGTAGACAAGATGGATGCATCAATTGTAGGGTGTTTAATATCCTTTCTTTTGTGCCATGCAGGAAAAACGAAAACGTCAAAGTGAGATTGAAGACAGGAGAAGGCAGCTTGATGATTTGGTTTTACAATTACAACATATCAAGGTTGGTATTTATTTTTTTGGAGTTTTTGTCTTTACATAAGAAAGTCATCAGTGCACATACCAGTACGATACTTTAATATTAAAATGCCTGCAGAATTAATATAGAAATCGCAGCAAAAATTAACTGAAAAATAGCCAAGGTTCACAAAGGTTATTGCAATTTAATAAATGGAAGATACAGCTAACATGTTGTTAGTAATTAAAAAGAAAATAGCGCAACAGAGAGTAATTTATGATTGAGCTCTTTTATATTTCACACAGCGATGAATGCTTTGACCTCGTGAACATTATCAGCAGACAAAACATGCAAAGACACGTAAGCATGTGACATGTTGTTAATGTCAACCCTTACCCTAATTGTGACCTAACACATCAACAAGGGCTGGATCTAGAGGTGACTGTAGTGTAGAAGATGCTATTTTTTGTGTGCTCTGCAATGAACAGCCAGACCGGCTTATTCCATTCACAATTTTTTTTCGCCGGCCCCCCCTGCTTGTTTAGAACCAAAACACAATTGTTGCGCTATTAAAAAAAATCTCTTTTGAAAAATGATTGTTTAACAAATGAAAGATTGAGTTTACACACTTAGAGAAGGTGAAGTAATTCAGTCACTCGTCTATTAGGATCCGACAGCCGTTTCTGGCCACCATTAAACATTTCAACTCTACGTTGCGCGGTTTGGAGAAACGTAGTGAAAGACTCTTACTTTACACATTCACAGACAAATATACTCACACTTCCAAAAATCATGTTTTATAAGGATTATATATGAATTAATTGTTGTTATTTTGTTCAATAGCTCCTAAGACATTTGACAGATTGAGACAAAATTTACAGAAACGACAGGCAATTTCATTATGTTCAACAAACACCTTTTAGTTTTTCAACAACCCACTCCATTTTATAATTATTAATTTATTACTGTTATTAGCACCCAATATCTTCAATAGCTCCCAAGCAATTTGAAGTATAGGCACCAACATTACAGAAAAGATAGGTGATTATGTTATGTTTTAGGAACACCTTTTGGTTTTTCAATAACACACTGCAATTATTAATCATTAATCTATTATTTTTATTAGAGCCATTTGACTTATTTTTCAATAGCACATTCCATGTATTAATTATTTATTACTATTATTAGCAGCTAATATCTTCAATACCTCAAGAGAGAAGCAAGCTAACATATTTCAGGTCAGGCATACTCAATACTCGATAACACTTGCAAATGCTCAAAGCTTCGATAAGGTAAAGAAATTCAATCAAATTGAATATATATATATATATATATATATATATATATATATATATATATATATATATATATATATATATATATATATATATATATATATATATATATATATATATATATATATATATATATATATATATATATATATATATATATATATATATATATATATATATATATATATATATATATATATATATATATATATATATATATATATATATATATATATATATATATATATAAAAATATGAAGTGAATTGGTTTTAAATGCTGAGGCAAGATAGAATGCGTGGGAAACTGCCTGCGGGTGGCCATTTTCCTATGAATATCCGGTCAGTGGGGAAAAAAAATACATTCCTTTCTCTAATTAAAGGCTTTTAAACACTTGGAATGAAAGAGTCCTTTATTAAGTAAGTTTGATTCCTGACTACTTCTGGTTTCCACTTATAAACACCCACTCATTAGAAACTCCGACAAAGGATTGTTGATTAAAGCCATGCACACCTCTTGTTTTTGGCCATTAAAGTGTCGTACTCCATGCAGTTGAATTCTTCATGCACACATGAGCCAAACAATGTCCTTACACAAGAATATAGTACATAGGTAGGATCCTGGATGAAAACTCATTGTATGTTCAGTTTTTTTCACAACATAATAGTTTGCAAAAAAATTTAAACCAAGGTTTGACGATGTCTGTCTTTTAAAGCTACCAGATTTTAAAACTACAGTCTGCGGCATAATCTTATGACTCTAAAGCCAAAATGAGCCAACGGCTCTATCTCTCTCTTTTTTTTTTATTCCTTTTTTGCTTTATGAAAAAGTATTGACTGGGCCAGTAACATTATCCAGGATGAAATAATCAATATTGTTATTGCAGCAGAATCTGCAGTATAGGAGACCTTGTTTTTTGAGCACAACACTCCCCTGGAGTCAGCACACTGCCCTGTTTACTTTTCACACACACACCAACAGTCAGCTTGATGTAATCAGTATCTTGCCACAGAATCCCATTAAATGGCAATTAAACCTGTGTACCAAGAAGCCAAGTAGCGTGACGCATGCTTTGTAGTATTCCCTCTGGGGACCCAGTGCCCCAAAAGACTACGAAGACTTGAACTCACTCAATGGATGAGAACAGCCGCAGCCTCTCAGATTGTATGTGATGTCCAATAGGCAAGTAAAAATCATAGTATTGTATATTTTAAAGTAATATCCTTCACCACTTTGTGGTGGTGATATAAACTTAAACTGGTTGAACTTTCTGACATTTAAAGAAGTTGCAGGTCGGCACTCAAAATGGTTAGAGATGAAGCCAAGTGTCAAAGATCAAAAGATTTGGTGACGCAAAGTCCACTCTGGCATATAATTGGATCCTCTTGAATTTGAGGCATTCAAATCGAAAAAAAAACTGAATTAACGACAAGTCTAGTGATACAGACTTGGTAGAACTTAGTATTACAATTCTTATTCCGCTCACTATGAAGCTGTTTAACGTGCATGCTTTATATATCTCAGACGGAGATGACTGCTGGTGGGAAGTTATTTCCTCTCACAAACTTATAGCTGAAGAGGATAGCTCTATATTTAGCAGTAGCAGCATCACCTGAGATATATCTGTTTGCAGTCCAAAGCCATGCGGGAGCGATGGCTCCTCCAGGGAATGGCGGTGGAACAGGAGGAGGCACGCCGGAAACAGCTAGAACTGGACGAGGAGCACGTGAAAAGGCTGGAAGACATGATACAAAGGTGTTGTTTTTGTCCTTATTTATTTTATTGGATAAGAAGATATGCCTAACAGATGCAAATCGTAACAGTGATGATAATAATAAGAGGATTTTTTTGCCATTTTAACATTGATTCTGACAAAATTGGTTTTGTGTTCTTTCCTAAGTTAGGCCAGCCAAGATCAAATTTGCACTCCCTATGATTCACAATCCACTTTCTCTTTGAGAAAAAATACTGGACATCTACTCTTCACAGAGCAGTCATCCAACACTTAACTACACGTGGCCCTTGGAGTACATCTCAAAATAGAATTCTAATTTTGTAGTACTGCAAGTGGCACATCACAAACATTCTCTCATCTGTTGTCATCAAATTGCCCATCAACATATGAACACTGAAAGTGTATAAAATAGCTCCTTGGTATTTCAGTAACAGCTTTTAACGCTTAAGCCATATGAGCTTAAAGAGCAAACGATAAAAGAGGGGAAATTTCTCATCAAGTCAAAACATTTGCAAGAGGTATGAGAAAGGTGAAGGTGAATATAATGACAAAGCAGAAAAGTGACCAAATGTGATAGAGATGTACGTACTTCCTGTTTCTGTATCTTTGGAAGAAGATTCATTGAGCATTACTCTACTATACTTATTTCTATTTTGAAGGGGTTTGTGAGTTCACTGGTGCTACAAAGAAAGTGCCAGTTTTTTTCATCAAAACACTAATCCCCAAGAAACATTGTTCAAGAGAACATGATGAAGTGGTATTAGCAGATGCTCCTCAGCTGCATTATACGGATAGATGTGACTGAGACTTAAGAGATTGTATTCCAGTTTTGGTGTTTGAAAGCATGTTTGTGTAAATCGCCGTCAAATTTTCTTTTTTGTTCAATGCAAAATTTTGTGTAATAGCTAAAATGCCACTTCCAACATTATCTAGTCCCAGTCGCCACAACACACATTTTTTTCACATTTCATCACTTTTGCAATTCGTGTATGCTGACGATCACATAGTGTATGTACAGTAATTGTTGCAGTGCATTTTTCTCGATGGTCGGTTTCAGCCTTTGCTGTGTGGTGTGCCAAACACACATGTTGTAACAATTAGCCAATGGGGTGCGTTTTTCTACCGAAAAAGGATTCGAACAAATTCATTTTGGTTTAGTTACTCTATTTATCAGAATCTAACCAGTAACCGGAATTCCAAGCTGTTGTTATTTGTAGCATGGATTCATGTTAACAAATACATTGGTACATACACTTATGAATGCTTCTACATACAAAATATTCACATTAACAGCAGCTTTGATTAAGATAGGAAAAACAATCCATGTTTTGAAACATCAAACAAAAGCAAATATCCCCCAAACGTAAATACACTTCCTGTATCCAGTATTTTATGTTTTGCTTTCACATTGATCTCCCAACACTCAGCTGGGGTCCCATTGGAAACAAAGCTGCGTCTCTAAGATGCCGTAATGGAGGTTAGCGCACTTTAGGCAGCCATGCTGGTTAGGCGACAGGAGAGCACGGCGCCAGCCCGACCCAAAAATGGCTTGCTCCAAACAGATGGCAAAACTATTGGGTGATTTAAAAAAAAAGACCAAGAGAGTGCAGTAGTTATTAATATGCTTATATGAGATAGAATAATACCAGAGAAGAAGAAAGTAACTTATAAAATTGTCCGAAGAAAATATTATGAAAGAAAAGAAAATAATGACATCATTAAAAATCTATAAAAACTGCATAATCGTTGTTCTGTACACATAAGGAAGCAAGCGTCTAAAAAGGGATCTTTAGCTACATTTCTCTGGGATCATAAACCAACCAGAGCAGTATATAAAAACTGAGTGTTGAGAAGAAAGAGGAGCCATTGTGTGCAGCAAAGGACGTTCACTCTCACCCTGCCTGAAGGACAAACACTGAGTGAGCAACTGAGGCAATGGGAGTTTTACAAATAACCCTATCATTACACAGCAAGCTGAGTAAACAAGAGAGAAAGAAAAACAAGGTAAAATGCCCTTTACTATGTGGCACATACCTGAAGTTTGCCATTACAATTCTACTTTTGGATTGCTGCCATTTCATGTTGCAGACACATTTAGCCATTATTACAGAAAAAAAACAAATGGTTAATAGGTTTTGCTCAAGATCTGTTTTCCCAGGAACCAACCTCCCGCAATCTACTTTTTTCTGGGCGACGTCAAAGCTCAGCAGTATGTTTAGGGGAGCTCACACTTTTATAGCACGAGCTAATGAAGAAATGTTCAAGTCGAAAAGATCTACCCATGCATGTGTTTATTCATAAAACTGATGTTGGTGTTTGTTGTATAACCACATTTGTACAATCCCATATACAGTGGTACCTCGAGATACGAGCTTGATACACAAAACAAATTTAAATGAACTTGGACTATGATACAGACACACTCAAAAATAAATTTAATCTAACCTTACGCTAAACATAATTCAAATTTAGTTTTCAATTTTGGTACATTTCTTCTTCCCGGCCAAGTTGGTTCTATTTGCCCTGCCTCCACCCTGACTTTCACATGCACAATTTGATTCTTTGTGTTACACCCTGCATTTTCTTATTGCTTGAAACACAGGGAGAAATGATCACACAGTGATTAGTTGTTGTCTTCAACCAACTTTTACTGTAATGACTAAAAATCTCTCGTGCCTCAACCTATGTGCACCGAGACATTGATGATCAAATTCCGATACAGACTTTAACACATTACTTGTTATTTGGATGAAGGCATCACTAATCGAACACTGATAAACATCCAATCCAAAACTAGTTGTAATCCCCAACATGCAATCATTAATAACTTAAACATTTAGCATGTCATACTCTATCATTAATAACCTACACACTTGAGCATGTCACATTTGCTTTTGTATTGTCTTCAAAATATTCCCAAAACAAGGCACACAAATGCCCTCACAATAGGATAACGCATGACCACTTGCCAACGAGAAGTCATTCGCACTGACTAACAAAAAAAGAAAACACTGAAAAAATGCAACGCTCCGCCCATTGCTCACAGAGACATTACACGAGGGAAATGTGGGGAGAGAGACACTGCCCATGATGTTCTTATGAGCAGTGTCTCGCGTCCACTGTCTGCCCGTATATCAAAATGTGTCCCCTATATTAAGATAAATATCTGCTCAAAATTTTACTCGGATTGCTCATATGTCGAGGTACCACTGTAATTTGTATATTCCTAAAACACTCCTTTAACACATACCTTTCCATCACTACCAAAGGGCGGCGTAATGACACCTCTCTGGTTAAGAAATTCCGGCTCGACATAGTTGGGGTAACCTCTCTGCACAGCTTGGGTTACGATACCACTCCTCTTGAGGGGGTTGGAAACTTTTCAACTCTGGAGTTGCCTATGGTGAGAGGCGCCGAGCAGGTGTGGGCATACTTGTTGCACGGTGGCTGTATGTCGGGGTTTACCCCGGTGGACAGGAGGGTAGCATCCCTCCGTCTTTGCGTGGGGGGACGGGACCTAACTGTTGTTTGTGTATACACCTAACAGCAGTTCAGAGTACACATCTTTTTGAAAGTCCTTGGAGGGGCTGCTGGAGACTGCTCCTTCCGGGGGTCTTCCTCGTTCTGCTGGGGTACTTGTATGCTCAAGTGGACAATGACAGGAGGGGAGTGTGTCAGGAGCGGCCCGTTTGTCAATCCTGGCGTGCCGTCAGGGCAGAGCAGCTTCCTGTTTTGCTTTTTAAACATCAATGAGTCCTAGCATCATTGTCGGATCGTTCCTCCATGCGTCCGGCATTTTCCCATCTACTCCTGCAATGCTTCTGTACAATTCCAGCTTGGTCCTCTACGTGATTACCCGGACCATCATTTGCATTTTCGGTGGGCTATCTACAGTGAAACAGCGCGTGGCGGCCTGCGGGGAGGCTCAGGGAGAAGTTTCAAACGCCGTCTGACTTCTTTGTGGGGAGGCGCAGCAGCATGGTCTTTCACCGTGTCGGCTGTCCTATCTACAATGGGCCACCACATGGTGGCGGGTGTGCTGTGCCGTCCTCCGGGAGGAGGTGAAGAGCGCCGCGCCGCAGGGAGAAGCGGAAGGGGGGCCTGGACGCGTGTCCAAGATCCTCTCTCGACCTCGCCTGTCCAAGTTCCTCGCTCGACCTTGCCCGTCCAAGTTACTCGCTCGACCTCCCCCGTCCAAGTTCCTCGCTCGACCTCACTCGTCTAAGTTCCTCGCTGGACCACGCCCGTCCAGACGCCTCAGCCGGCCACGCCGTTCCAAGCTTCCCAAATTCCCGTGCCGAAACCACGCAAAATACCCCCTATGCCATCGGGGCCGCCAGTCGCACACATGCCAACGAACCAGGCTTCCGGTGCCGACTGGCCTGCCTAGTTCTTGTTTGCCTAGTTCCTGTCCGCCTAGTTCCTGTCCGTCTAGTTCCTGTCTGCCTAGTTCCTGTCCGCCCAGTTCCTGCCCGCCCAACTCCTGCCAGTCCAGCTCCTGCCCGCCCAGATCCTTCCCACCCAGCTCTTGCCCGCCCAGCTCTTGCGCGCCCGGAGGCAGCGGGGATGCGCCCCCTGGACGAGGGGGTGGTGACGGCGAGAAGTTGTGGGGGTGCTGGAGCCAATCCAAGCTGTCTCCAGGCCAGAGTAGGACACCCTGAATCGGGGGCCAGCCAATCGCAGGGCCAAGTAGGCAGACAACCATGAACACTCACACCCGGTACTCGGACGTTTGGTCGACAGACGTTTGGTCGACAGACGTTTGGTCGACAGACACTTGGTCCCCGGACGTTTCGTCAAACGGACGTTTGGTCGACGGACAGTTCTCTCTCTCTCATGATTATAATTTTGAGAGCGAGAGATTACCTGGTTGATCGCTTTCAATTGTAAACTCTCTCTCGTGATTATAATTTTGAGAGCGAGCGAAATCCGGCGAGCAAACGTCCGTTCGACGAAACGTCCGGGGACCAAGTGTCCGTCGACCAAGCGTCTGTCGACCAATCGTCTGGGAAATTTAGAGTGTCCAATCAGCTTACCATGTATGTTTTTTGGGGGGGAGATCTGGGAGGAAGCCGACATACCCGAAGGACACCCAGGCCCGGGGAGAACATGCAAACTCTACACAGTTCGACATGACCTGGATTTGGAACCACGACCCCAGAGCTATGAGGCCGACGCGCTAACCACTCGCGTCACCGGGCCGCCCTGTACACTACCAATTGTATAAATTAACAGATTGGTTTGCCTCTTTGTAGAGCAATAAATGTTCATTTCAATGAAGAATGTTAATATTTTTCTGTCACCCCCGATTGCTTGAAGAAACCCCAAATAGCATTTGTTACTGGTGTTTTATGGTCTTACCTTCACTCATTGCCAAACTCCTTCTAGTTTACTTTATAGATGTGTAATTTAGAGAAAAATGATGCTATCATTTTTAACACATTAGAATAGCAATGCAGACCAAATCCCCTACGTCAAATAATTTTCTCAAGAGTGGACAGCTTTGTCTGAGAATCATATCATTTTAAGTGAAGCAAAGAAGCATAGAAGCATAAACAAATCCAAAGCAGACCAGAAGTGATCCCAAAACATAAACGACTGATGTATACTGATTGGCGGCCCTATCACAGCTGACTCGGGGCCAGATGCGGTGTACACCCTGAATTGATGGTCAGTCAGTCACAGGGCATGAGAATACGGACAACCATTCACAATCATACCTAGGGGCAATGTAGAGTGTCTAATCAGCCAACTATGCATGTTTTTGGAATGTGGGAGGAAAACGGAGCACCCAGAAAAAACCCACATGGGCTCGGGGGACTCCCAAACTCCACACAGGCGACCCAGACTCCAGGACTCTAGAGGTCTGAGGCCGACGTGCTAAACCATTCATTCGATGGTCCGCATAAGGTTCATGTATTCATTCATTTTCTGTAACGGTTATCCTCACAAGAGTCAAAGGTGGTCTATCCCCTGCGTGAAGCTCATCACAGCCCTGAATTGGTTGCTAAGCAATCACAGGTCACAGGGAGATGGAGAACCATTCAGTCTCATACGGTGTTCAGCCCATTTGCCATGCATGTTTGGGATGTGGGAGGAAACCGGAGAAAACCCTCGCAGGCCTGCAAACTCCACACAGGAAAGTTATAATTCAACTCCTTTGTATGGACTCCAGCTCCCCAACAAACCTATTGGGGACAAGGATGGAATCCAATGAAACAACAGACAAAAGAAAGAAAATATTACATATCAGAAAGCAGGTTTTCTGACTTTTCAACTGTTATGCAAAGTTTGCTGTTTGTCTCTTATTAGTTATATTTTCTGCCAAATCTGTGGCCTTTCGGTTGCACTTTTTGTGTGATTTCTTTCACACATTGTAGCCCTTCGTTTCCTGATGTCATTAAGCATTGCTTCTAGTTACACCATAATCCTAATGAGGACAAGTCGTTTAGTAAATAGATGGATGGAATCCGATGAAAACACAAACAAAAATAAGACATGCTCAGTTGAGATACTTGATACTTTCATGAGAGGAAAATAGATTTGAGACTTTTTTAAGAGCGCAGAAGTATTTTTTTTCACCCGTGAAATGTTTGGAATAATTGTAGCTTTATGACGCTACTTACAGAGGCTAACCTCAACCAATGTGATCTTTTCAGCAGCTCTGTATCTCGTAAACTGGCTCACAAAAGAATACGTAATCATTTGGATGGCCTTTGATCAGATATGCACTTTTCCCTGTCCCATGACGTGCAATGTTTCCATAGCAAATAGCCTGCAGGACGGAAACATTGGGTTTTCTTTTAGCCTTGCCGATGTCATAAGTTGAAGAAATTTGAAGAAATATATCCATCCTTACTTGAAAAGGACACAGAAACACAGTCCTCACCACTTATTTTTCTCATCCAATGTTTACATTATCATTCATCTTTGGTAGTTGTAGACCAATATTACAAATGAAACTGTACATACCTGGCAACCTATGCTGAAAACTGCCCTTATAAGTGATTATAATTCCATGTACAAACCCCCCAAAAAACTTGCAAACAGTTTGTAAGGTTTTTGGGGGGTTTATACGGGGAATCATAATCATTTATAAGGGCAGTTATCGGCAGAGGTTGACAGGTATGGTAACAACGGGAGATCAAAATGATCATGACAAACAACGCACTGTGTGATCAAATATTTTACACATTGCGAGAGGTAGCATCTTAGCTTTTCAATAGACACTGCCTTGTGCTATTCCTGCATTGATTAACTGGGGCGTCAAAGCAGTTTTTCTTACTTAGCGTCCCCTCATGGATCCCTTTGGAGGTGATTTATACCACTTAATTCACTTCAAATTGTATAAACAAAAACATATAAGTACAGTCAAACGTTTTGATACAACCGCTCCGTCATACGACATTCTTCTCTTACGACAAAAAATTCAAACGAATAATTCGCCCGAGATACGATCAAAATTTTGTGATGCGACCAAGCCAGGTGGCCATGGCACTGGCTTTTTGCATCTCTTTCATGTATAAAATATTTCTTCAACCACTGGGCGGACATTGCATTTCCCCATCCGCCAGCTTTTTCCCCGGCGTTGGGTACATTTACAGGTAAACAATATTACTGTGGATCGGCAGAGTTTTGCAAAGAAAAGGCGACCGTTGACAATGGGCATGAAACGCGAAATAATTGAAAAATGAGTGGAGTACATGTTATTGAGCTCGCTAGGCAATAATAGATCAACTATTTCCACCATCTTTAAGCAGAAGGACGCATCAAAACATTTGCCTTGATTATCGCCGAGGAAAGTTACATCCCCCAGCAAGTTTTCAACTGCGATGAAACTGGTCTTTTTTGGAAAAAGATGCCTAGGCGGACATTCATCGTGGCAGAGGAGAAAGCATTACCGGGACACGGGCATAGGCATGAGAAAAATTCATAGCACTTTTTGCCTTACGATACGAGACAAATTTGAGAGCATACGAGATGGTTCCCGATGCGGCTGTCTGGGTGGAGTATGCGAGAGGTTGCTTATTAGAAGAGCATCGCTCTGTCTTTCTTGGCGCATCTCCCTCTCGTAAAGATATCTACGAGTACCGGCCACACAGCATTTTCTGCATTAATCAGTGCAAAATTAAGGGGAAAAGCAATGTGTCCAAAGCAAGCCAGTGCAAGCTGCGCAGTGACATTCATAATGAGATGGAGAACCTTCGTTTAATATGGTTAAAAGATAAACAGTTAGTGTGAAATAGCTTGACAGAGTCAATAATCGCAAAAAAACAGCGGACTCTACATGGACTTGGAAGCAAAGCAATCATCTGAAAAAGACACCGCCTGAACCCTTCAAAGCGAGTCGTGGCTGGTTCGATAATTAAAAAAAAAACAAAGTTGTGATACACTCAGTTGTGACGCACGGGGAAGCAGCTAGATCCGACTTGAAGGCCGTGGCAGATTACATTAACACCCTTGCCTCGGTTATAGCACAATACAGTTACCCCCATTTAAGTGTGTGTGTATTGTAATCTAATTTCATTTTAAGTTAAATTTAAAGTTTGTTATGTTACGAACGCATTGCCATTCGACAAGTCTCTCTCCTGTCCTCTCTTGTTCTGTCTCGTCCGTGCACTCTGCAGTAAACGCTACCGTCTGTCTGTACTGAATAATATCACATTTTAGCAGTGGTGGACCATCGGGCCTACAAGGGCTTCTCTGCTGGCCTAAAAAAATCTGAACCACAGACTATTGTTAATTATGTTTTGTCTATGAATACCTATTACATAATTCCAAATTGTCTGTGATCTTATTTTCATTGCTTTTCCCCTGGTTGCGCTGCTTCCAGATGTGTGTTCTCATATTTAAGCATCTAACCAATCACATTTCAGCTATTATTTGTTGGCAGGGTAAGAAATCTGCCTTATGGGCTTCACAATCAGTTCTACAGGCTCTGCTGCATAAAACAAGCGTCAATAAAACTGTTTCTTTAACCAATCAGATTTCAAGTTGGCAACACCACAATGCTTTCACCCTGGTACACCTGAAAATGTGGCAAATAAAAGTGCCCCTAAACAGTCAGCAGTGAATAAAATTGCGTATGATGCTAAAAATTAAGATCTACCTGTTTATTCTGGAAACGTGTGGCAAGAACAAAGGTTCGGGTCCTTGTGTGACACTATCATCTTCGTTCTTCACACTTAGAGTAAATATGGCACACACATTCTTTGTATCCCAGAGGAGTTTACTAAAGTGTTCGCAGTGCTGGCAGTCTGTAAGGAAGCAAGCATGGTTTTCCTCCCTAGCCACTTCCTTCTATTGTTTCTGCATCTATCTCTTAACGTTGCTTTGCCTAGTGTTTTGACACCATCCTTTACACATGAGCATCTCAAATTTTAGGCTAGCTGTGATGAAAATGCAAATAATGAAATGGGCTGCACTGTGGTATAAAGGTAAATATGTATGCACTAAAATTCCTTTCTTCACATGACTGTGTCTGACATTACTTGCCCTTATCTTTTCATGTGAGTGTCAATGTTTTCCTTTTTCTCTCTCTCTCACTCTCTGTGGCCAAATTCAGATGCATTATGATCAAGTCTAGTGTTTATTTCGCTGCCATTAGACGGCGCCAGACATCCAATCCATAAAATTTATCTTAACCAGCATTGTCCTCATTAAGAAATTTTAAAGTAACAGATTTCGTCAGTTTTGGTAGTCTTTTGACTTTTGCTGTGTTCGTTCACCACTTCACGGCTTCAACATTCGCGCCTTCAGTACATTGCAATGTTTTTAATTAAATTGAATGCTTTTATTTTCATTATACAAGTATAATGAGATTTAAGGGTTAAAGGACTTCACTATGAAGTGCACAAATACAACAACAAACAAAAAGACAAATAAAAAAACAATCAATAAGTAATAAAAAATTATAAATAAATAACTAGTCCAAGTGAGGGCTGGGTTTTAAGCACACAACCCTTCCATTGCAGACCGGCAAGCATCGACAGATGTCACGGTCCCATAACAATGATGGAATGCTTGGTCTGGAGCACCGTCTCTTCTCCCGGCACTATCGTCCATTGCTCACAGCTGATACCGCGTGCATGACAGCGGAGGCACGGCTGAACGGCTCCAACAACGTCTTGGACTAGCACAAAGAAACCAAGCCAAGTGACGGGTGGATACGAGTCGCAAATGTTGTAAAACAACAAAGCAAAAAGCGCAAAGTACAAGGCAAAGTATATGGGAAAGCATTAAGAAATACTAAAATGCAATTAAATAAGATGAAGAGCAACAAAAACACAAAACGAGCAAGGGCAGACGGAGCTACCGCTACTGGCTTCTGCTACCGGCTGCTGCAACTGGCTGCCGCTACCGGCTGCCGATTGACCGGTGCCATCTTTTTAAATTTCTTACATGTTTTATTTCATATAAATGAAAAAAGCACGTACGTGGTCAGTACAACCAAAAAATGTGTCGATGGCAGTCTAGTTTGTCATCCTAGCTAAGATGGCGGCGCCACGAGCGAGCAATGGCAGGCACAATTTAGTGAGTTTTTTCACATTTTATTCAAGATGAGGTTTTTCTTTCTTGAATTTCATGCATAGACGTCGAAATACATTTTGTTAAGCCTTTTAGGTGTTCATCTTTTCCCTATTTTGAAATAAATGACAATTTCAGCCGCAATGTCTTGCATAATGGCATTTCGTCTTTTTCACCTAACATTTTTCTGCTATTCTCATTAGAGCCCATAAAAGCCATACCCTCGATTCAGTCATAATTTTTTCAGGAACAAATATGGCGATATGCAAAATACAGGAGGTACAAAGTGACTCAGGGGATTAGCCGTAAATCTTGATTAGGTCCTCATAGATGCAGTATGGTGACAGCTTTCGGGACGAAACTGTCCTTGACTCTATTTGTCCCGGCTGCTATGGCACTGTAGTGCCTGCCAGATGGCAGCATGTTGAAGTGGAGGAAGTCGGGATGTGAATTGTCTTATATGATTCCCTCTGCCCTTTCCAGGCACCGGGATTTGTCGGCGCTGGACAGGGTACTGTATTTTGGTGTTTATTATACCCCACATTTAATATACCTGGGTATATCAAACGGCAGGGGTATATTAAATGGTGCACAAACGGGAAGGTACGATCCACTACGCACGTGACGGAGTGCATCAATATTTTGTAGACTACCTCTATTATGTTTAAATTGGGAATGTAACAGCATTAACCTTAATCTGTTTCATTAGTAAACAAAATAAGGGCTGCACTTTAAGCACAAGAGATTTTGGTACTTTAGCCAAGGTTACTAATCTACTCGAACCACTTTAAGCAACAACAAGCGAAAGTGTGCTCAGACCACAGCATTCAGTCAGCGCAGATCCAAAATTGGATAAACCAAGAGCAAAAAATGGATGAGACCACATGTTACCTGGTCATGAGATCCAGCAAGACGCTCCACTTCAAGGGAAAGAAAGGAGTTGAGGCGGTGGATACAGGTCATGCACACGATTCCCGGCTGTCGGGTTTCGATCTCGGGTAAGGTGCTGAAGACCATGGTGATCTTGAATGGGTTGAAAAAGATACCGAATATTACCATTCCAAAGAACATCGTCCTAGCCGTTGCAATAAGTGGTTCGGTGAATGAGCCGCTGATGCAGAATTGGATTTAAAAAAGTCCTCGAGCCCGAAATTTGTTACTGCTGAATACGCCGGGAGTAATCGTGATGTACAGGTATGGCTCACACCTTAAAAAAGCATCAAGTAGTCACCCACCAACCGAAAGCTTGCTTGAGGTATATTCCAGCTGGCATGTCCAACCTTTTAATGCCTCTACTCGTCGCCATCAACTCAGCATTCAAGGCATGAATGCGAGAACATTGGGAGGACTGGTTCGAGAATGGAAAGAGGGAATTCACACAGAAGGGAAACAGGAGGCGACCAGGCTGGGATCAGGAAGTAAAGTTTGTGTCCTGCAGGACGGATAATGCTGGATGCATCCAAATTCCGCAAAGCGTTTGAATGTTGTAGCATCAAGGAGAAAGGGGCAGCTCACTGCAACGCTGACCTGAACTCCGGCTTGAAAGCTTTGCTGGAGCAGAAAAAGAAAACCAAAGATCCCTTGCCAAATTTAGGACTGGAGTAGGAAGCTGAAAGAGGATGAAGATGAAGTTGTAATTGAGGAGAAGTCTTTTTCTGACAGACTTGTAAGTCTTTATCCGACTAGTAACTACTTACTGCTGAATAAAGTCTGACTTGGAATTTTAATGAACTTAAGTATCTATAATTACATCCCAATGAACACCATTCAAATCTTGCCAAAAAATCTGAGTTGCTGTTTAATATAACCGGGTATATTAAATGGCAGGGATATATTAAATGGCAGGGATATATTAAATGGCAGGGATATATTAAATGGCAGGGATATATCAAATGGCAGGGATTTATTAAATGGCGCATAAACGGGAGGCTCAAAAAAGCAAAAATCATTTCATATACAGCAAAATACAGTAGGTAGGGGGCAGTTGATGATCTTTTGAGCTGTGTTGCTCACCCTCTTCATTATTTTCCTGTCGACTTCTGTGTAGCTTGAGTGCCACACTGACACAGCGTAGGTCAGCATGCTCTCAATGTCAGTAGAAGGTCACCAGCAGGTTGGTGTCTAGTTGCTCCTTTCTGATTGCTCTCAGAATATGTAGCCGCTGCTGCACCTTCTTGACGAGTGCTGTGGTGTTTGCCGCCCAAGGGAGATCAGGAGAGATATAGACCCTCAGGAATCTGAAGGTCTCCGCTCGCTCCACATATTCACCGTGTTGATATACAGGGAGGACGGAGCTGCCCTTTTCTGTCGGTAATCCAGGATCAGTTCTCAAGTTTTGGAGACATTCAGAGCCGGTTTGTTGAGTGTTCACCACACTGAGTCCAGGGACCTCATCCCTGTAAGCCGACTGGTTCTCCTCTTTGATCAGTGATTTCACATTCCAGAGATCATCCCTACCACCATTGCACCGGTCGCAAATTTCACAATGATGTTCTGAGGTTGGCTGGGTCTGCAGTTGTGTGTACGGATCATGTAGAGTAGTGGACTCAGCTTAGAGTCTTGGGCAAGCCAGTGCTGAGCGTTTGGGCAGATGAAGGGTGATGACCCAGTTTCACATTCTGGCCTCGGTTGACCAAAAAGTCTTTAATCAAGGAGAAGGTGGAAACCCCAGGTTTGCCAACTTGGGGATAACAATGTCCGGTCTTATGGTGGTAAAGGCTGAGCTGTAGTTGATGAAGAGCATTCTGACATAGCTGCCTCTTTTGTCAAGGTACCTCAGTGCAGCCTGGAGGGCTGTGGTTTATTGAATCTTCAGTCGATCTATTCAGCCAATATGCAAACTGATGTGGGTCGTGGATGAGGGGAAGACAGACTTTGATGTGTGGCAGTACCAATTGTTCAAAGCATTTTGTAATGATTGGTGTGAGAGCTACTGGGCAGTAATCCCCAGATTTTTTGTGGATGAATTCTTGGGTACTGAGTTGATGGTGACCGATTTAAGGCAGCCTGGCATGGAAGCTTGTTCTAGTGAGGTTGAAAATGTCTGTGAAGACTGGTGCTAGTGGGTCATTGTAAATTACGAAACTCATTCACAGTTCACATATGCGATTGCTGTTATTGATTCTGAAGTTTTCTGAAACTCATTTGTTGGTTTGAGATGTGCAAATATATCCAATATGGACACTAAATGTGTTTGTTGTGTATTTTCAGGCTTGAATCCGAAATCAGTGCGCTTGAGGGTGAAGAATCGCAAATCTCTGCTAAAGAGCAAGTTTTACAGGAACGCCTGAAGGAGACAGAACAATCTATAGAAGACCTTCAGAAGGTACAAAACATGAACATGGAAAAAATACAAACATGTATTGTATTTTAAGATATAATGAACTGAGCACACTTCTAAACAGATTATGCTGATTTGCTGTCTTGGGCATTGCTTTAATTTGAATTGAATACAGTTAAGAACATGACAAATTTACACTACATGAAAACCCACTCTTTGGTAAAATAGATAAACCTCAATTGTCATCCACAATTTGTTAAATAGTGCCATTGGGCCACCCAAAATTAATTGTACAGATTAATTATGTATTTCACCTGAGACAATATTTAATTTATACTTACAGTACATAACTGTTGCTCCTTTCGTTATCATTATAAATCATACTGACTGGTTTTCTTTTTTGCTCTCTCTTTCTTTTTCAGAGTTTGATGACACATGATGGAGGTATGATAATCCCCATGCATTCACAAAGACACACATGCACACAAATCGATAATACACACCAAGACAATCCAAAAGGATACTTGGTATCCCTAAGATTAGAGTTAGATACTCGTTTAAAGTCTAACAGTCACCTCAGTTTTTTTGTTGTTTTTTCAATTCAGTAGATTGGACCTCACTGAGACACAACCTGGATTCCTTACTGAAATAAAGCATAATAACGCAAAACACTGCTTTTTCCCATCCCACTGTTAACCAGGAAGCCAGAGTCACTTACCGGAAGTGATTTAGGCAGAGGGAGACTTTTTTGTGATTAGCATCCTCATCCGTGTAATTTCATCCACGTGGCAGCCAACGTTTAAGCAGTTTTTCCCTAAGCAAATCAATCATTTTTATTGGAACAATGGTTAATACTGACTCACTTTTGTTTTCATATTCTGGCTAGTCGTACGATAAAGTCAGCTAGACTCTACTACTTTTTTTCCATTAAATTCTTTCCTGCAAGTCTCAACAAAAGCAACAAAAAAACACGAAGAGGTGGCACGCTGGAACGATGAATGAATAGTAAGCAGTCTGGCCTCACAGTTCTGGGGACCTGGGTTCGAATCCAGTTTCCTTCCACATTCCAAAAACATCCATTGTAAGCTAGCTAGACTCTCTAAATTGCCCCTAAGTAGGTGTGTGCCCTCCGATTGGCTGTTCACCAATTCAGGGTGTCCCCTGCCTCGTGCCCGAAGTCAGCTGGGATAGGCTCCAGCACCCTCTGCGACTCTAGTGAGGATAAAGCGGTTCAGAAAATGAGATGAAATGAGGTGTATAAAACAGAGCAAAACTAAATTTCAAAAACCAACTTTCAAATAAATTAAGCAGAGAAACAGACATGGAAAATAATTTGTTCAAAACCCCGGAAAATAAATGATTTTGAAAAACAGATTTCTCAAAATTAATGAATTCAAAACACAACCCCAAAAATAAATTAAGTTGAAAAAAGGATCAGGGATTTTTTGTTTTAAGGTGAATGCAAAATGCTACTGTAGGAATCAACAGTAAGGTATCCATTTATATTTTTGAAAATGTTATTCTTAATTGTTTAAATTGGAACAGTAAATTACAGAGTGGTATTTGTTTTTACAACATTTCAAAGATTTTTTTGGTAAGTATTTGTCGAAAAAATCATTTAATCACCAGGACCGCTTTGAAAAATACCAAATAGTACATGGGCCAAAACCCAAACTACAAAAAATATCCATTCCTACCCAAGAGACTCATTGTTGTTACCCAGTGTTTGCATGTGTCAGTGTGTTTTGTCTGGATATAATAGTCATGCTGAGGCAGGACCAATTCTGGCCAGAGAGCCCCATGAACCTTTAAGCGCACACTCAGATCGTCACAAGCAGAGCACACAGACATATACTTGCCTGAACACAGACACTAAAACGCGTACACGCACACACGCCACGCTCAGCAAGACTATTGACACTCAAACTCACACAAGGCCATGACTCTGCATCCTGCAGTCGCTGCCTTTATGCACTCCCTATTCTCCAAAAAGCCATGTAAGCCCCTGCCGCTTTGTTTTTCCCCATCACATGAACATGAAAAAACTCCCGAACTCACACGCACACATGCTTTTGCTGCATAAGCACTTGAACCTCTGGGGTACTACGGTTGCCGTGGGCACAGAAGTGCGACAAGGACAGGGACACAGGGTGTGTATAAGGTTGTGTGTGTTTTTTTACAAGTCTATGATTCACTTCATAAATTTATGTTTATTTGTGTGTATGTGTGTGTATTTCTCTGTCAGCCTATAACACTAACTGTCTTTTACATTGCCCCTTGCCCCCCTCCCTTTTGTAAACGGGCGCAGTTGAGCCCAGCAGCTGCACGTCCGCTGCTCTTTCGGACGGTGCGGTCCTCGACCACGATCAAATCGTCGTAGCTACGCAGCCCCGGACCTGCCCACCTGCACCTGGGGAGAAGGCAGCTCTAACACCCGGTAAGAAAAGAGAGCAAGACGAAAGGTGATAAGGGATGAAGGACGAAAAGGCATCAAGGATTTGGAATGTGCTGAAGTTAGTTTAGAAACGCACAGCACAAAGACAGGTTAGTAAAGAAGTACTGTATGTATGTATGTATATATATGTATGTATATATATATATATATATATATATATATATATATATATATATATATATATATATATATATATATATATATATATATATATATATATATATATATATATATATATATATATATATATATATATATATATATATATATATATATATATATATATATATATATATATATATATATATATATATATATATATATATATATATATATATATATATATATATATATATATATATATATATATATATATATATATATATATATATATATATATATAAATAAATCCAAAATACATCAATAACATATGAGAATTAAACCTTAGAACAGCACCGACATTGGAATATATGGTCAATTAGGTGCCATTTTAGGGGTAGAAATTAACCACTGGCTACTATTTAGGAATATTTTAATTAGTGTCCATCTGTTTTAGAACAACCTAGTGTCGCCGCAAAAATACTTGATGCATCACAAAGTTTATATATTTTCAAGATGTAGGGTGATCTGTATTGTACTATTTTTGCTTTTAAAATATAACAAAATTTTCAGAAAATTTGTTGGTAAATAAGGCACGAAACTAAATGGAGAATTCAGGCAATTACAGGGTTGTGTAGCAATGAAGGTACAGAATGTGTGTATAAAAAGAGAAATAAAATACATTATTGTTTAAATTGTCATTTTAACAAAATTTGATTTAAGATATTTAGTTCTTTATTTCAACAGTCACTATAATAAGGTAATTTTATGGAAGTGAATTCTCAACATTGGGCATTTCAGAGTAAATTTTTGAAATATGAAGTTTTATATTTGACCAAATGTAATATATGGCCACCAGAATCCGACTGATTAAAATTATTAACCATTTTCTCTTTTGGATAGATTCCCAAATGCGTATTACTTACATGGACAATGGTTTTGTGGCAATCATTTTAGTTCAGGAGTCATCTGACACAAATCCATGCTTCCACTAATTTGGCAAAGTTGATTTTCTCTTTCAGCATTGCTGGTGCCCAGGTGTGCAAAAATCAATGCAGTACAATTTGGGAACCCTGACTGCAACCAAAAAAAATTAACCTCATGTTTGTTTAATGCTTGGTGTCCCAAAACTTTTGTCCTCATAGTGTATTTCATATCAGTCATACTTATTTATATTAGCACAAACTAGCCCAATGATATCCAATGCAAGCACCATATAAATTATTGTAGTTTTCCACCTAATATTGAGCAAGCCAACAAAACTATGGGGTGGGGCTAATTTTGAGACATAAAACTAGAAGTTTCAGATCATAGATAGTCAGAAGTGAGCGGCCTGATTGTGCAGTCAGGTGGTATGATTGAGAGTACGAATGGCCGTATGTCTCTCTGTGTGCTCTACAGCTGACTGGTGACCAGTCCAGGATAGTAGTAGTCAAGGTTGCGTGGTACAGAAGATTAATGAATCAATGAGATCGGCAGAATTGTTTTTTGACCAAAATAAATGGATGGGCAGGTGTGAATCTTTAACATTTGCTTCTGCCCCTATTATTTTCCATGGATATCAGGGACAAAACAATACCACTTGCATAATCATCAAATCAAAATTTTAAATACAGCGATATGATGGATGATATGGTAACAGATCAATCTAACAGTTCTGAGATCATGAGTTCAGTCTCAGGCTCCGGCTGACTTGTGTGGACTTTGCATGTTCTGTGTGGGTTTTATTCTGGTAATCTAGCTTCTTTCCTTATCCTAAAAACATGCATGGTAAATTGATTGAACACTCTAAACTCATTATGGGTGTGAGTGTGAGTATGAAAGGTTGTTTGTCTATAAGTGCCATACGATTGGGTTCGAGGTGCGGCGTGCTTCCTGCTCATACTTAGCTGAGATAGGTTCCAGCAAGATCATACAACCCTCTTGAGGAAAAGCGGTACAAAAAATAATTCATTCAAAAAACTACTGGTATGTGTCTACCCAGCTGCAGGAAAAAATGCTCAACATGGTGATGTACAGATCTATATATACTGCTGCAAACCACAGTAATAACACGTTAGCAGTGTAAATGACAATGGCCCATCGTTTTATTTGCAAAAGTGCAATATATGCTATGCTTGCATTTGTTCAAACTGGATGCAAGTAACGTGTTTTCCACACTTTAAGGCGCAACTAAAAGACTTCTCCAAAACCAGCACTGCGTTATAATCCAATGCGCCTTATATGCCCGATGCGCCTTATATGCATATGGGTGAAATTCCCTTTAGCACAACTCCATCTAGTTGATGTAGTATAACACATCTTCTAACCATTACTACTATTTCTACTACTACCACTACCACCACTTATCACCACCACTACTAATCCTATTCAGCTTATATATGAAACAAATTTTAAGATCGACCATTCATTGAAGGTGCATCTTATAGTGTGGAAACCCAATAGTTTTTAATTTGAAATGCTGTGACTGACTTAATAAGGTTTTTAGTTTATTGTGTGTCCCCATCTTCATACTTCACTCCCTCCAACTTCTCCACCCCTCACTTCTCCACCACTCTTCACACCCGTCTACCTTCTGCATATCCCCCACCCCCACCACCTCTTTCTAACAGCAATGTTTGCCATGGAGATCAACGTGCAAGGTCCCCTGACTGGAGAGCAGCACGTCCTGTCTGCAAACCATGTGAGCCCCATGGAAGTGGGGTCGCGCGGCGTCAAAGTCTACGATCGAGACAGGAAAGTGGTCTACGAAGTCAAGTCCTCTGGCGGCGTGTCTACGACCTCAGTTGAGAACGGGTGGAGCTCTTCGAGAGTCGACCAGCTAATCCAAAGAGTGGCCGGACCCGTGGAAGCAGAAGACGATAGAAGGGGTCACGTGTCGATTACACCTCAGGCCTGTGCGTTGTCAGCAGCCGGGGATGATCTGTCCCCGCCTTCCTGTGCCCCGCCGTCCATCCCGTCGAGCCCACCTGCCCAGGTCACCCTGCAGATGGAGACCCGGCCCCCATCCTTGGGTCCTGTCATCAAGCAGCCCAGCCCATTGGCCCGCTTGGGATCCGAGCATAACGCTGTGCCTCAAGCCAGCGACGAGCACCCTGTCACCATGATATTCTTGGGATACCAAGACCCGGAGGATGTGAGCGAAAGCCATCAGCTGCTCGGCTTCGATGGCGCCGTTAAGGCTGAGGTAGTGCTGATCGATGAAGACGACGAGAAGTCCCTGAGAGAGAAGACAGTCACAGACCTGTCAGTCGTGGACGGCACGGCCGCTGACCTCGTATCGGGTCGGCCGGTCACGTCAGAGGCAGTCAGTACGGAACTGTCATCGGACGGCCGTGAGCCTGACAGCGCTGCATCAGCCCTGCCTAAATCTGAAGCCAACAAAGCCCCACCTCCCGGTCTCACCCCTGCCACAGGTACAGACAAGAGGAAACGTTGCAAGTGCTGCGTGGTCATGTGACTGAATCTTCTGCTTCCTTTTTATGATTACCCACAACACTCCTCTTTTCCCTCTATCTTTGGATGATTACTAACTGAAGGCACTTCCTGTCTGGACTCTGAGCAACTGCCACACTTTTGCACACGTCTTTTGACTTTTCACTCTGCTACTCCTTTAATCAATCATAATTTAATCCTTTGCGCCAACACAGTGGCTCTCATCTTCCTAACAAAATTTTGTTGAATAGATCCAAACCAATCACTAATAAGGAAACTGTATTATTGCTAGTCATATCACAACAAAGACAAATTATTACTATTGTTATCAAGATTTCACTAAAAGACATTGTTATTCCAAGCATACACTCTGAAACTAAACAATAACTTCCTACGAAACAGGTAAAACCTTGTGAAATAAGTACAAAATTATAAATCACAGTTTTCTTCCTTCAAAGGTTCATTACTAAGCTTCAGCTTTTCTGTGAAGAGTTTGCATGTTCTTGCCGACACCTGAGTTGGTTTTCCCAGGATAATTGGATTTTCTCCTACCTCCCAAAAATATGCTTGGTAGACTGATTGACCTCTTCAAATTTTACCTAGGTATGATTTTGTGGATGGTGGTTTGCCTCCATATGCCCTAGAATTGGCTGGGAACCAATTCAGAGTGTAGCTCACCTACTGGCCATAGTTAGCTGTAATACCCTACAACACCCCCACGATCCCTTGTGAGGATAAAATGAATGAATGTTTTCTTACTCTCATGTCCATTTATTTTCATACTCAAACACACCTACACCCAATTTAAAGAAACTAGAGTAATGTTTAGAATGTATGTGGCTCACATGATTCTTATTGCCATGTCTTCGTCATTTGTCACTGTATTTTTAACCGGAACAGTCAATAAAACAACTGCGCAATTAGATTTTCTTTAAAAACCAACAACGTTATTTTAGTTTACTTAGGTGCATTTCCATATGTCTAGTGGCAGTGCCAGATAAATTTTGTAATGGCACATTTTACGGTAAAGTAATTTTGAAGCTCTTGACACTTAGGCCTCACTCAGATAGTTCAATTTATGCCCAATTTTAGTCCAACAAACACATTCTGGAGAACCATAGACTGCCAAGGCTGACATTTTCACGGCCATATTTATATATATATATATATATATATATATATATATATATATATATATATATATATATATATATATATATATATATATATATATATATATATATATATATATATATATATATATATATATATATATATATATATATATATATATATATATATATATATATATATATATATATATATATATATATATATATATATATATATATATATATATATATATATATATATATATATATATATATATATATATCTATCCTGCGTACTGTGCAGCTCACAAACATGTCGCAGGAAGTTTGGCGTGTCTAAATTTGTGCTTGTCGTGTCGCATAGCGTGACACATACGACACATTCCTACTATTTGTGGATGAAAATTGACCAAAAAGTTAAAATCTGGGTCCGTTTTTTTCCCTTTTGTTTATGGTGAATGGATTTATTCGAGCAGAGCAGATGACCATCACTCTATGATAAAAAGTGCCTAAGTGTCCGTTACTGATTGAACGTGTCATATAGATCCATCGTGCTCATTGAGGCGGATTGTGACAATCAGGCAGTTTCTGGTCTTGTCTGTTCCAAAACAGACTGCAACATCGTGACACAATGTCCTTTCATATGACACCACGATTGTCGGAGATGACTAAACAAATGGTCTGACGAAGGCAGTTGTGTCGCAATGTTCATTCACAAATACATTCATGATCGAGCGTTTAGAATATTCTCCACTTTTCATGCATTCATTATTTGTCATTTTTAGGAGTCAATGGGTTATCATGCGAGTTATGGTTTGTTTTGTGCATCAACTCAAAGTAATCTGCCGATGACGTTACTTCCTTCCATTCAATGACTAATTCATGAACGCATTGAACATAAGGATAATCATTGACAGTGAGAGCTGTCAGCTTAAACAAAAAGACTAATTTTAATATTGCATGTCACTATTACATTATAATGAACTATTATTGTGCTAATTTTCCAGAAAGATGCTTTATAGAGTAGTCCAAAATTTCCAGAGCTATGAATGCAAATTCTTTCCCACCCGGCTCATCCAAAGTCAGATGGAATAGGTTTTTCAGTTGTATAAATCCTAATGAGAAGTGGTATCGAAAAGGAATGGATAGCTAACGACCAGTATTACAAAAGACACAACAACATAAGTATATTATGGACATTGTCCTTCAGTGATGCAGGTTTCCACTGAAACACTGCCAGCTCTCACATTGTGCTCGTAGAAGGCCCACGTTTACATATATGCTACAATAATGTTCCTTGAAATACAGGGCAACATCTTATATACAGTAGAAAGAGAGTACACCTTAAGCCTCCAAAAACTGGAATCTCACACACCCCGTTCGAGGCTTATAAATTGGAAATGTAAATATTTCATGTTGTCGGCTTAGAATATTTCCTCAAAGTGGCATCTGTATTGTATTTATCTGTTCTACTAGATGACAAGCACCAATTAATTGTCTCTGTGTAGATAAAACACTAAACCCTACACCTTAAGTACCACTGAAAGCACCTTCTTAATTGTCCCCTCAGGAAAAAAAAACACCAACAAAAATAAAAACAGGTATGTACTTTGATACTGCCGTGTGTCTCAGTTGACATATCACACACTGCCTATACAGAAGCAATAGTGTATGTAAAACTGAGATTAAAGCATTCTATTATATCAATTTTGGAAGATTCCAACGCTAACATTTAAAAAAGCTGATGCAAAAAGAGGATTATCTTTCCTTTTATGCATAGGAATGAGAAATACATGATATATATATATATATATATATATATATATATATATATATATATATATATATATATATATATATATATATATATATATATATATATATATATATATATATATATATATATATATATATATATATATATATATATATATATATATATATATATATATATATATATATATATATATATATATATATATATATATATATATATATATATATATATATATATATATATATATATATATATATATATATATATAAAAATGAGCTCATTTCAGTATCCAAATTAATCAATTCACAAAATATCTTTGAATGGTGCTTTTGACACGTCTGTAACTAAAATTTAAATTTTGCCACCATTTAATAAATGTTGTTTCTACAACCAGCTCTGTAACTATGATTTATGATTTACCACTATTTAACAAAGCTTCCAATTTTAAATTTTGCCCATTAACTAAATTGCAGCAAAAAAATTTAGTTGTGTCCTTTTCTGCCTTATAATAAACAGGTTTTATTGATTGCCATGACAACTGCTGCTGAGTGACTGGCTAATGGGTTACCTTCTGCAGGGGTTTCTGTGTAGGTGAAGAATTTAAATATATCATAAAAGTAACATAGTAAGCATATTCAACCGGAGGCTGTCGATCAGGTTTTTTTATTTTATTTTTGTAACTATTTTCATCGTATGCTTTTTTTGTGGGAAAATCGCATGGAATTACCTGGACAAATATTTTTGCCAGTATTTTTTGTAAATCTGCGATACTAAAAATATATTTTTGTACTCCCGTGATTGAGTATGATTCCAAATTCCTTAAAAGAACCAGAAACCACTAAAAATACCACATACTCCAGTTAAAACACAACCAATTTTTGTTTTGTTCCCTTTGATTTCACAAGCTCAACTGATCTTCTCCTGAAAGCTAATTCCTTCTGCAAATGTGTCACGGGTATTCCAAAAGGCATGTGAGAATGCAAAAACTGTTTGCAGAAGCAAGATCTTAACTAACCATCTCAATGATGTGCATGGTTGTGCCTTAACTGCTTGGCAAGCAAATGTTGAATTTTCCTACTACGGAGCACAACATTTTTTGCTTTTTAGAGTAAATATTCTGACAACCACTGGAAATTGTGGAATGTTCTTTTCTTTGTTCTGAAAGATCTAGTGAGAGAAGTGTCAAGAAAAATATAGGCGAGACATTATTGAAGCTCCCTAACCAGTTCTCTTTATTGAATAGAGAAAAGGCAAGACCCTCGTGATAAGCATTTTTTTTTTAAATCCTCCAGTGCCTCCGCCCAAAGTGGGCATTAATCTGAATACAAGTGGGTAGGTTTCAGTTGTAACGGAACATACTAATTGGTTTCACTGTAATCAACATCTGCTGGGAGCCTGAGTGGCTAGCTCGTAGCCCTCACAGTGGGAGACCTGGGTTCGAATCCAGGTTGGTGCACTTTTGTGGAATTTGCATGTTCTACTCGCTCCTGCGTGGGTTTTCTCCAGGTACTCTGGTTCTACCCCACATTCCAAAAAGATGCCTGGTAGGCTCATGGGACAATCTATATTGCCCCTATTTGTGTGTGAGCGTGAATGGTTGTTTTCTCCTTGTGCCCAGCAATTGGCTGGCCACCGATTCAGGGTGTAACCGTCGCCTCTGGACTGAAATCAGCTAGGATAGGCTCCAGCACCCTCTGCGACTTTAGGATAAAACGGTTCAGAAAATGAGAGAAAGATCTGTTGGGAGCTAGATTCTCAAGACAGTATAATATAGTACAGTATGTATCTTCGCTTTGAACCATAAAAAATAAGATATTCAGAGAGGTCAGGAAAGGTTTTACAACACTGCCAGAACACTGCTCAATTGTTTATACAACAAACACCCAGAGCTACATACTGTTTTCACTCAGTGCTGTGAAGAATGCTACACGACCCCCATTATCAGATATTGAAAGGCACTATGCTTCATTCAGTAAGCCAATTACAACATGGCTCAAACCTTTAAGCTAATTCTTATAACAGATAATTCATAAAAGACCACTTGTTTACACAAAGAAAACTATGTAACAAATTATTAATCAAATAAAAATAACATTACCTTTAGTTTTGTTAAAACATTTTTTTTAAATCGGACGTACACAGGAAAGGAAAAAAAAACATACTTTTCACACTACTTCATCATGGTAACAAAATATTTAGAAAGATAATATAAGCATCAAATCCACTTCAATCAGATGGCCATTGAAGTTCTTCTTGTAGTTCTTCCTTCTCTTCTTCAGTCTGGGTCCATTAACAATAAAAGTCCACTTTCAAAGCAAATTAACAATGTGTCACAGGCATTATTTCATGATCTTCCACACAAACAGCATCTAAATGATCATGTGAAGGAGAGCCAATAGTAGAACAGTAAATGGGAAAATCATACACAACAATATATTGAATAGCAGAAATATTTGGGATATTAGTACTAAAAATAAATCACCCGATCATAGCTTTCATAATGCAACAATACAGCAACTAAGAAGTAAAAACAAGAACAAGAACAATAAAAGTAGTAAAAGAAGCTAACATTTTTTTCGATTTTGCAAGATAGTCAAACACAATGCTAATTTTGTATAAATGAGCAATTAATAGTGCCTATGATACAATTCAACAATATAGGAGTTCACATTAAAAGGGATAGTACTTTAAAGCACAACACCGATACTGGAAAAAATAGATTCACAATCAGGCTGAGGCAAACTGCTTGGCAAGACGCACGCAGATCTGTGAAAAAACACAAAGATCCTCCACTCCTCGGACCCTTAAGAATGAAAGTAAACAAATGATCATACATGCACTCTAAACATATTATATAACATTATCACATCCAATAATGACATCAAAACATACCAATCTCTGTTATTTGCATTCTAACACAATGTCTTAACCTAAAAAATTACCCCAAACTAGCAAATCATTATCACACAGAAATAACAGTAACATGTCCTTTTGGCCACATTGATAACACAATAACAAAGTACATTCATTCATCCACTTCTCTTTTGTATCACTTATCATTATGAAGTATTTAACATTTATCACTTTAATAAAATTAGTTTGTTTCTCCATTCAAATTATCTTAACACACCAATAAGCAAAAATCACAATAATCTTACATATTCAATCACTATAGTTTGTGAAAATCCAAAAGCCATATCAGTGAAAATTAAGTATATTTGCTGGTATTCTATTATGATCATTGCTTTCATGTTAAGATTGAGAAATATATTAGTTTTTTTCCATTATGCAATTACACAAATTAACTAAACATACACCAAATCAA
This sequence comes from Stigmatopora nigra, assembly GCF_051989575.1. Lineage (NCBI taxonomy): Eukaryota > Metazoa > Chordata > Actinopteri > Syngnathiformes > Syngnathidae > Stigmatopora > Stigmatopora nigra. The sequence continues at coordinate 9,855,945 of NC_135524.1, read as the reverse complement.
AACTTTTTTACTGTAATAAATAACCAAACTGACATCCTCTATATGCAATGCCTCCCCCTCCCCAACTCTATCTCTTTCTTTTCTCTCAACCTCTGTATTCTTATTTTTTATTTTGTTTTTAAAAGCAATAAATATTTACACATTTTTTATTAGTACACACATCCCTTCGCGATCCACACATGAAGGCGACTCCTTTTAGAACCACACAGTTCCTTGTGCACAAATCACACAGGAACGTGACCTTATTTTGCTAAAAGTGTAAGGGTTTTTATCTGGGCTTATCAAATAAACAAGCAACTTTTGCATGCAGTTCACATAGAAAAGAGACTTTGTTTCGAAAAAGCATGTAGCTTTCTGGCGCAGTTCCACAAAGAAAAAGGCGAGTTTCCTTAACAGTTTCAACAAAAATATGCCATCCGTGAATAACAATAAAAATCTTATCTCACCAGGAAGACAATATCAGATATTTCCCCACAGACTCTTCTAAAATGTTGATTTTCTGTAAATTAAGCAGGATTTAAAATCCGCTTGCCTTTTAGTTTTGTCCTCCAAGAGTCTGCAAGGAAAGTCATGGTTTCTTCTGGACCTTCAGAACAAAAAATGGTGGGCATCACCATTTGTGGAATGTTCTTTTCTTATTTTCTGCAAGATCAGGTGAAACCAGTGTCAACAAAAATATAGGCAAGACATTAATGAAGCTCCCATGATTTATTGACAAGAGGCAAGACCCTCATGCTGACTTTATTTCTTTAAAGCCTCTGCCCAAAGTGGGCATTAAATTGAATACAAGTGAGTGGGTTTCAGTTACAAAGGAACATGGCTGGTTCGAAATCAAATACTATTTGGTTATACTTACACATCTGTTGGAACATAGATTCTCAAGATATAGTGGTACCTCGACATACAAGCACGCCGACTTATGAGCAATTTAAGATACGAGTAGGTACCCTCTACCCTCCTCGAAATCAGTCTAGTTTTAGTTCTGTTAAAGAGATTTTAGTCAAATTAAACCACTGGTTGTGTTACTTGGTTAATAGATGGCGATCAAAATAAATAAATAAAAAGTCCAATCCAATAACCTGTTTTTGGTCTTTTTTCAGGGGGTTGGAACAAATTCATTTGTTATTAGTTCATTTCAATGGGAAACATTGGTTCGAGTTAAGAGAATATTGACATACGAGCTCAGTCCCAGAACAAATTAAGCTCGTATCTCGAGGCACCACTGTAGAACACTTCCCTTTTAACAATAAAAGTGGTCAGGAAAAGCTTTACAACTTCTAGAACACAGCTCAATTGTTCATACAACAAACAACCAGGGCTACATTCTGTTTTCACACATTGCTGTGAAGAATGCTGAGGAACCTCCATGATCAGATAGTGAGTGACAAGCACCATGCTTCAGAAAGCGAATTCGAATATAGCTCAAGCCTTTAAGTTAATTTTATACCAAATACAGTGTTCCCTCGCTTATCACGGTCAGCCGGGTTAACCGGGACCACCCGCGATAAGTGCATTTCCGCGAATTAGGGATTCCCCTTCAAAAATGCTTAATTTGAATTTAATTCAAAAAAAATATTTCTTTATTTTTAATTTTTCCCCCCTTAATTACCCCCCTGCATACAGTACACTATATAGAATACGGGTAAAGAGAGTGAAATTCATGTTACAACAAAAAAACTGTAAAATATGTTGTTTCAATGTAATATTTGTATTTTTTTTTTCCAAAAAAAAATCCGCGAAGCTCTGAGTCTGCGATAGCTGAACCGCGAAGTAGCGGGGGAACACTATAATTCCAAAAAAATGCAAATCAAGAATTGTCAAATGTTAAATCGGAATTTGACCTACAAACAGGCCTTGGTGCCACAATATACAACTTGCGAAAAATGCTTGGGTATAGGATCCAACTTCACCTTAATGAGTACAATTAAAATGTACAACACTTATAGGTCTTTGGCAAGGACGTTGTGGCGAGGTAACCAGGAATTAGGACCCAATCGCATGTGAAGCAGGCAAGGATGAGGGAAGTAGTGCTCTTAACAAAACTTTAACAACTTAGGCATTATCTTAAAAAATAACAAAGAGTTAAAAATCAAATCACAAAACCAAACCTGACTAAGAAAAACACAGGGAATCAAGGAAAGAGGTAACGCAGACACATGGCAAGGGAAATAAGGCAGACGATCCGACAAATGACATAATAATCAGTGGGGTTTAAATAGACAAAACAGGTACTAACTTTAAATGACTCGCAACTGCGCAAACGCAACGGCAAGACAGGTGGGACAAACAAGAGTAGGGAAACAAACATCACAACACAGGGAGAAAGCAATGGAAAAACAATTACAATCCAGACTTAACAAACACAGAAAGTTAAAATTCATTTGACTGGTTTTGATTGTGCTACCCAATTGGTTTTATTTGCAGTAAAGACAATTATTGTTATCGTGTTTAAAATTACAGTCTTAAATCTTTGTCTTCAGGAATTGTGCAGATTATGTAGCAAGTCTTAAACTAGTTCCAACAATACAAATTGCAATCATATAACCAAAATAGGTTACCCCAAAAAAGGAACAACACAGATGTGTTCTAAACTGGGGACCGCCCCTTCTTCCACTGTGGCTCCCCTTGTGGTTATAGGGACGGTACATTACAAAAGGAGCCATTTTATAATGTTCACATCTTTCTTTTTCCCTATTGTTCCTCACTCTAGTTTTCCAATTCTCTGCCTGTCTTTGTATCCTCTTACGATCAAATAAAGCTGAGTTTCTCGAGTTCAGCTTCTGCTGTCTCTTGCTGTCATGTTCTACTGCCTATGATGACATGAGTCTTTTCAGCAGCTGATTAAGCCAACGAGACGGGGGCGGTATCATCATACCCGCAGTAGATTGAGGCATCCAGTATTTAAGAACTCCGGCCACAACTGGCGGATTGTCAGAGTATTGCGTTCCTTGCCCTTGCTTACTGCCCTGCTTGCCCAACACTTCGCCGTGGCTTCCCCGACATTTTGACGTTTGCTGGTCATGGTTTATCAATTAAGGTTTATAGGTAACATCCCCTACCTCAGCCCACTACAGCTCCTCTGAGCACAGGCGTTTTTTCGGGGGCCGACCTTACCGCACCCCCATCGTCACAATGGAGAACCCGGTAATTGTAGGCAAGGACCCTTCACTGCCGCTCTATCTTTTTTGGTAATATACACTAACACTTAAAACAACAACAATGTGGAGAAAGAAAGTGATTGGAATACCTGAGAATTTTAAATAGAAAATATTTTTTTAGAGAAAGAATGACATTTATATTAGTACAACTCACAAAAATTGCATTCATCTAATAACATCTTTAGTAAATTTAATTTGAGGTAGATGATGCAAAATATTTAATCGGTGTCTCACAAGCAAAGTGGGGTTAAGCGAGGTGAATGTAAACTTGCATGGTATAAACCCTTTTTTGGGTGACAAAGTGCACAAATAGAACATATTTTCCACAACTTCGCCACACCATAATCTTGAGCAGTACGACCATGTTATAACATTTACTCAGTATTTCACCTTTTACACATCATACATCATATAACAAAACAATACAACAATCTTTTTATAAGCTAACTGTAATATGCGTAGAAATATGACTGGGCAGCTAGATAAAATGAAGAGAAAGTGAGTGAAATACTACTTTATTATCTTTTTCAGCATCTATTACACATTATAATTAAATGAAACATCACAATAAACTGGAAATTTACAAGTATGGTGATACTTAGCTTCAGTAGACCTAACAGGATGATAGCTTATAATGTTAGATATACCATGACAACCAAATCCAGGCCACACACTCATATTCTATCCCTGGCTTCTGTTATCAAATTATGTTGGGACACTGGCAATTTAACATAAGGCAGATGACTTTCAGCCTGTACATACACCATTATCTTGTAGTGCTCATGACTAAGGCTTGTAGATGCAGAAACCCAGTAAATAGTGTGGTATTTCTTATGGACGCATCTGCTTTGATGGAAGAAAACAGTGTATCAAAATTAGAAATGTTAAACTGTATTCATTTTGGAACATAAACTCTGGAATAAAATAGGTGAATCACATATGAAGTTCCTATTCAATATAGTTGCTTGTACATTCTGAATGAATCAGCTAAGCAAGCATGTTTTTCTTTGATACACTAACTTGACAGCACTATACCAAATATACAAAGTAGGTGAATGTACAGTAAGTGCTATGTAGGTCTATATTTGAAATTCAAAATCAAAGTATATACCTGTACTTAAATTTGAAATTACATATTGCCAGTTGAAAATCATAGATTTGGATTAAATAAAAAATATATATTTAATGCCTTTCCACAGGTAATAAATAAAACAGACTAGATCAGGGGTCGACACAGGGATCCATGAACAATTCCTTTTTTAAAATTGTATTCCTTGAGAGCCATACTCAACAATTCAAGAGTAAAAATGTGAAAAAGAGATGTGATTTTTTTGGGGTCATTTTACCACTTGGGCGGCCCGGTGGACCCTTTGGTTAGCGTGTCGGCCTCACAGCTCTGGGGTCCTGGGTTCGAATCCAGGTCACATCCACCCGTGTAGAGTTTGCATGTTCTCCCCGGGCCTGTGTAAGTTTCCTCTAGGTATTCCGGTTTCCTCCCACATTCCAAAAACATGCATGGTAGGCTGATTGGACATTCTAAAATTGCCCCTAGGTATGGATGTGTGTGTTCATGGTTGTCTGTCTCCTTGTGCCCTGCGATCGGCTGGCCACCGATTCAGGGTGTCCTCCTCCTCTGGCCTGGAGACAGGTGGGATTGACTCCAGCAACCCCTGCAACCCTATTGAGTGTTGCCACATATGGCTCCCGAGCTATAGGTTCTCTACCCCTTTACTAGATGTTCCAACACATGCATAAAATATTCAGCATTTGCATTTATTATATTTACTAATCATTTATCCCATACAGTTCAGGTGTAAACAAAACCATAACATTTTCCAATTGAAAGTTGAAACATTCAGACTTGGGGAAACTCAAATCATGAGAGAAAATGGTAAATATCAATATATAAACAGAATATACATTTGTTTTTCTTTTTACCAGGGAATGGGATTAACAGTACAACAAACAATGGATATCAAGCCACAATGCAGAGCAGACAGCCTCCCACAGCTATGGTAAGTGTATTTGTTCATTTGATTCTGAAATCCAAAAAAGCTCTCAGTTTTTTTCTATCACACAAGGGCGTCATGAAATTCTGAGGACAGGGAAGGCTTATAACTCTTTACCAAATGATGCTAATGAATGTAGTAGGCATTTCTAGGAACACTGCGTTTTAAATCACCCGCTAACTCCTTGTTTCTCAAGGTTCCATGCATGTCCCTTCCCATATAATAGTTCTATCAAAAGCCACTTGTTCTGAGCCAAGGAATTTATTACCCCGACAGTGGAGTCACAAACAGCCCGCTGGGGCATTCTATAACAATCTTAGCCTTAGCGGAGGTGGAAAAGAATGATCAAGATTCTCTTCATTTCATTAACTTGTGCCCGTCTTCCATGAGTTGTGGGGATTTTGGTTTGCCCGATTCTTCTGATAAGATAGGGCACTGCTCTTAGTGCTGTTAGTGTTCCTAATTTTGTTCTGGAAGATTTTGTGAAAACATAGGAAGACACGGACAGGACAGACATAATGAAGCTTCTTGGTCAGTTCTCAGAACAACATCCTTTATTTACAGAGATCTCTGATCTTTTGACTCCATTTATAAGCTCATTTTCTAGCAGACAAAAGTGGTTGTTAATTTGAATATTAGTGGGTCTGTTGCAGTTTAAAAGGGACATCCAATGTCCTTAGCTAGTGTGATCAATTCAGCCAAACCTCTGGCTTATGGAAAGGAGAGTTTTATGATACCAAGCCCCCTGGATTATTGCGAGACTCAGGAACTGTTTTTTTTTTTTTTTTTTATCAAACAAAAACCAGTGGGTGTTGGCCCGGTGGAGCGGTGGTTAGTGCGTCGGCCTCACAGCTCTTGGATTCTGCGTTCAAATCCAGGTCACATCCACCTGTGTGGAGTTTGCATGTTCTCCCACGGGCCTGCATGGGTTTCCTCCGGGTACTCTGGTTTCCTCCCACATTCCAAAAATATGCATGATAGGCTGATTGGACACTCTAAATGGCCCCTAGGTGTGGGTATGAGTTTGCATGGTTGTTTGTCCCCCCGTGACTTGCGATTGGTTGCCCACTGATTCAGGGGGTCGCCCACCTCTGGCCCGGGCACAGCTGGGATTGTCTCCATCCACCTTGAATTTTTGTTTAAAACAAATATTGACCCTCAGCATCTAGTTGAATAATTTGTAAGATGGAACATTTACACATATCTCTAGTTTGAGTGTGATTTATTTAATAAAGGGACATTACATATTAATGAAGACATACATATTAATGAACGTTTACCCTAAAATATTTAAGATTGTAGCAGAAGGCTAATTTCCTACTTTAGTCCTTTGTGCAGTTTGAAGATAAATGGTGAGACATAGTATACACGTTCACAAGTAGCACAGTTCTAGGCAGCATTGTAATCACAATTTTGTTCGTCTAACAGCCAGGCTTGAAGATGATTGGCGAAGAGTTCATGCATGGTAATTGGTATTCAGTTCCAGGTAACTAGTTCTTTATCTTAGTTCATTGTATCCATTCCATGAGAAAGAAAGCACAATCATAACTAGCCAATGTGCCCCTGTCATGACCAGGATTTATTGTTAGTGATCAGCCAAAATGAGTTTTCCTGACTGTTGTTTGTGTGTACGCCAAGGCTGCCCTATGTTACTGATCCTGTTCATAACTTTTATGAACAGAATATCGAGACGCAGCCCTGGTGTTAAGGGGTCCGGTTTGGTGGCCTCAGTATTACACTCATGTTTCTTGCGGATGGTGGGGTAAATCCGATATTTGGAGTCGATATTCATTTAAGAGTTTAAATCTGCAATTCAGCCAAACCTCTGGCTTATGGAAAGGAGAGTTTTATGATACCAAGCCCCCTGGATTATTGCGAGACTCAGGAACTGTTTTTTTTTTTTTTTTTTATCAAACAAAAACCAGTGGGTGTTGGCCCGGTGGAGCGGTGGTTAGTGCGTCGGCCTCACAGCTCTTGGATTCTGCGTTCAAATCCAGGTCACATCCACCTGTGTGGAGTTTGCATGTTCTCCCACGGGCCTGCATGGGTTTCCTCCGGGTACTCTGGTTTCCTCCCACATTCCAAAAATATGCATGATAGGCTGATTGGACACTCTAAATGGCCCCTAGGTGTGGGTATGAGTTTGCATGGTTGTTTGTCCCCCCGTGACTTGCGATTGGTTGCCCACTGATTCAGGGGGTCGCCCACCTCTGGCCCGGGCACAGCTGGGATTGTCTCCAGCACCCCTCTTAACCCTAATGAGGATAAAGTGGTTGGGAAAATGAGATGAGATGAGGAGAGACACTAGTGGGTTTTAACGTAAACATCTGTTAGGGCAGAGATCTCAAGATATGAGACTTCTTTCTGAAGTATAAGAGCAGGACAGGATGTCGGGGCACAGGTTAAGAAAAGTTTTTCGATAACTCTCTTTTAAACATTCTCTGCAACGGTCAGAATGCAGGAACAATTGTTTATAAATAAACACCAGGACCATATACTGTGGTCACACATTACTGTGACCAGGCTATATAAACCTTATAACTTATAAATTTTAATAAAATACCCAGTTTCCACAACAAAGCTGTGTAGCCACACTATCAATCAAATAAACTAAAAATTTACACATATCTACCCTGCAGTGAGTTAAAATAAAGAAAGAAAGTCAGGGCTACACCATCTACTATTAATTAAAAATAGCTAGTCCCCCACCTTTCTTCCTACCATCTCTTCAGCATTTCTGTCCGCCCTCACCGGCTGAAACCCATCCAAGGAGACGGGAGCGTCTGGCGTTAGTTCATTCAGCCAGGTCCCCATGAAGCACATAATGCAGATTTTCTGATATTGTCTTTGTAGTTTGGCAAGCATCATTAGCTCTTTCATCTTATTGGGTAGAGATCTTACGTTCCCCATAATAATAGATGGAATGCTGGGTCTGAAGCGTCACTTTCTCTCCTGACATTTTTGACCAGCTCTGCATCCTTTTCTCTTACTCTTTAACTCTGTGGAGAGGTCCAGGAGCATCCAGGTGTTGCGTGGTGCTAACAGATGATCCTTTGTGTAAAACAGCCGAGGCATGGCTGAATGGTTCAAGAATGTAATGTCCAGAATTTGCAAAGATAAACTAAACTAATGGATCAAATACTGCCTCTCGAACAACTTGAGTCTTGAAGTAGTCTTAAAAATAAAATGGTAAAACATTCTAATATGGAGTATAAAATATAAAGTGAAGTAACAAGTAAAATCTTAAGAGACAATAAAACGTAAAAATAAAGGATTAAAAAAGCGTTCAAAAAAGCTGTAAAAACAGAATACAAGTGAGGGTTTAGGGACCTACTGCAACTGACTGCCCCCTGAACAGCGCCTATGATGTTCAGTTATTTCAAATTCCAGAAAATTAAATGATTGGATGAAATGATAACAAATTTCAAATGCGTGGCAAATGTAATTCTTCACAGTACATATGGAAACAGAATGCATTGGACATTTCCATGTGGACTGGGGAGCAGAGGGGGGTGACTGGTTGAGGGGGCTCAAGACTGCATCAACTATGGGCCTCCATACAGAATACGTTGTGTAACGCAATAAATTAAAGGAAGTCCCTCAACAGAAGTAACCTGATGCGCTCGGGGTCGGCGCCCATTGTGCTTGCCTGGCGCTAGTGCTTTGATTGTCTCTGGAAGGGCTTCGCACACACTCCCGCAAACTGCATTATTCAGAACACGTGCTGGGAGAGTGAGCGAGCAAGCGACAGTGGAGGGGGGTGAGCAAATATGGGAGCAGTGAAAAAGAGAACAGGCGAATGCTCAAAACTGGCGCGTGTCAACCGCCAGCGCTGGACAGACCACTAGCGGATTATCCGTAGCCGTTGGAGTTAAACGTTGCGCTTTTCTACTGCATTTTAGAACATTAGTAAGACAAAACAAGACAAAGGAGAAAGAAGACGTCACTGCCAGTAGGTAAGTTTACGTCGCTGTTATTGAATTTCTCCCATTGTTTGGTTCAGCATGAGTCCTCTCCTCCAAGCGAATATCACCAAAGCTTGTACTGGAGCTCTGCTATAGGACAGTGTAAGCGCTTGAACGTATAAACATGAAGCGCGCCAGTTTGTTAGCAGAACAAGGTGCGTGTGTTAAATAGAACAAACCCGCAATGACATTGACTGACTTAAATGGGTGAAGGACACAGGACTGCAGCCCTGCAGAGCAGAAAGATGAGGTCAATGTACAGAAAACCTCTCAGCAGTGTCCTTCATACTCTTTGCATCCCCTTTTAGTCATAGCCGAAAATTGAATAATGAACAGCAATCATTTGTATGATTTTCGATTTTTTAATTTTTATTTAAATATTGATTGCGGCGACACGGGAGATGAGTGCTTAGCACACCGGCCTCACATTTCTGGAGTCTTGGGTTTAATCCCAGGTCAGTCTACCTGTGTGGAGTTTGCATGTTCTCCCCGGCCTGTGTATGTTTTCTCCGGGTACCCCGATTTCTTCCCACATTGCAACAACAGACACGGTAGGCCGATTGGACACTATAAATTGCCCTTTGGTATGAGTGTGAGCGTGTAGGATTGTCTATCTCATCGTGCCCTGTGATAGGCGGGCCATCGATTTAGGGTCTCCCTTGCCTCTGACCATAAATCAGCTGGAATAGGCTTCAGCACCCCCCACAACCCGAGTGAGGACAATGCTGTTCAGAAAATGAATGAATGAATGAACATAAAATCAAGTGCAATAACCTTGAATTTTTGTTTAAAACAAATATTGACCCTCAGCATTTAGTTGAATAATTTATAAGATGGAACATTTACACATATCTCTAGTTTGAGTGTGATTTATTTAATAAAGGGACATTACATATTAATGAAGACATACATATTAATGAACGTTTACCCTAAAATATTTAAGATTGTAGCAGAAGGCTAATTTCCTACTTTAGTCCTTTGTGCAGTTTGAAGATAAATGGTGAGACATAGTATACACGTTCACAAGTAGCAGAGTTCTAGGCAGCATTGTAATCACAATTTTGTTCGTCTAACAGCCAGGCTTGAAGATGATTGGCGAAGAGTTCATGCATGGTAATTGGTATTCAGTTCCAGGTAACTAGTTCTTTATCTTAGTTCATTGTATCCATTCCATGAGAAAGAAAGCACAATCATAACTAGCCAATGTGCCCCTGTCATGACCAGGATTTATTGTTAGTGATCAGCCAAAATGAGTTTTCCTGACTGTTGTTTGTGTGTACGCCAAGGCTGCCCTATCTTACTGATCCTGTTCATAACTTTTATGAACAGAATATCGAGACGCAGCCCTGGTGTTAAGGGGTCCGGTTTGGTGGCCTCAGTATTACACTCATGTTTCTTGCGGATGGTGGGGTAAATCCGATATTTGGAGTCGGTATTCATTTAAGAGTTTAAATCTGCATTGGTGATGGTTTGTCTCTGTGGGTTTACTTGGTACCTCAAGATACTGACTTAATGCGTTCCGGGACTGAGCTCGTATGTCAATTTACTCGTATCTCAAACGGAAAAAAGATTCCAATGGACGTCAAAGGCGAAACGGCAAAAATTGCACATAAAATGGGGTAAAATCCACTTCCTAGCAGCATTTAGTGATTAAATACAAACACTGGAGCTTTTCAGATATCATAACTAGGCCCACAATTGAAATATTATTTAGGAATATAGCCATATTTTACTCACCAAACATCCTTTTTAACTGTACACAATATCCATCCTCCTTACTTTCTTCCTTCTTTTCTATCACCATCGAAGCTCATGTCGTATTTCTGGCATAGTACGTCTTGAAAATGGCCTTAAATCAACACAACAATATATTTGCTTGTGCAGCTCGCTCCAAATAAAGCTTGGTAGCTCACATATTTTGCACACTGAAAGTGGCAGACACATCCTTTTCCCGGCTGTAACAGGCTTGTTAACTTTGGAGTTGACCGCCCTTTCTTAATGATGTCCATTTTTAATGGAAAAGTCCGTCTGGAAAATAGCTTTGTGAGCAAATCTGCAACGAAATCTATTTGTCTTCGTCCGTCGGCCATTGTGGGTGGAGTTTGCGATCTCTGGCTGGCTCATTGTGGCTTTGGTCCGCCTACTAGCCAATCATAGTTGGTGTAAGCGATGATGTATCCCTCCGCCTACGAAATGGCCTAGGTGTCACCAAATCGAATTCTGATTGGTTAAGGCAACAGTCTTATCGATGCTTGTTCAAAGCAGCAGAGCCCACAGAACTGATTGTGAAGGCCTTGAGGCAGATTTCTGACACTGGCTACAAATAATTGCTGGAATGTGATTGGTTAAATGCTTTAAGATGAAAACACACATCTGAAAGCAGTGCAACCAGGGGGAAAAGCAATGAAAGGAAGTTAACAGACAATTTGGAATTATTTAATAAGTATTAATGGACAAAATATAATATATGATTCAGACATTTCTTAGGCCAGCAGAGAAGGCCTTGAAGGCCCTGACGGCCCGCCACTGCCATCTCTGCGTATGACAAAATTGGTGGTGGGGAGGTGTGTTGTGGAGGATGCAGGGAGGAAGTCTGCTTAGCCTCACACAGCTTCAAGTGTTGTTGACATTAACAGCGGGCTAGCCTTTCACCTTTCAAAGGCCCATCTGTTGATGTGCCTTCACTGGCTGCATTCCAGGAAGGACTGGCATTCACTCTTTAAATGGCATTCATATTGTGGGATTGATACAGTTTGTGACAGGTTTTTTGGTACTGCACTTCGAGTTAAAGGGAACAATTCCATAAAACTAACATTACTACCAGCTGGTCAGAACAGAATTACAAGGTGGATAGCTTATCAGAAAGAATGTGAAAGGCCTTCAAGCGAAACAAAGTTGTGTTCAGTTTTTTTTTATTTTAAGTTGTTCAGTTGTTCTCATCATTTGACAATCTTTTTCCGAGGATGTACTTCTTCCTTTGTTGTTTCCTGTTCCAGATTCTTATTAGATTCCACACGTCATCACAACATAATCAGAGATAAAGAGGAACAACTGTCATGATGACCTGCCACTGATTTTAGATTGTACTTTCTTTATTTTATCAAACTTTAAAAGTAAAGTCAATAATAAATTTATTAGAAAACATGCATTATCTTATATGATTTTAATCAAAGCAAGTCAGTCCACAGCTTGAGGATGGTCTCTATTTTCATTAGATCTGTGGCTGAAAGTACCCAATACTACTCTTATATTTTATTTTATCTTCAGTTGTGGTCAAAAGTTTATATACACTTGTGAAGAACATAATGTCATGCCATTTTCTCAATTAGAGTGATTGAAACAGATACTTCTTTGTCACACAAAAAAAAATCATGAAGTTTGGTTATTTCATGACTTAATTATGGGTTATTAGAAAAAGTGATCAAATCTACTGGGTCTAAAATATACATACAGCAACACAAATTAGCAATTTTGGTGACTTAGAAGTTGTGTCAGTGAAATGAGCTTCGTAACATGGCCTCATAACTTCTTGGGAGAGATTATGAGTGACTACAGCTGGTGACTTCTCTGAGGCCATTTAAATAGGGCTCATTGGATGCAAATGCCCACAAACGCTAAAATGGGAAAGTCAAAGGAGCTCAACGTGGATCTGAAAAAGCGAATCCTTGAATTGAACAAGTCAAGAAAGTCACTTGGAGCCATTTCAAAGCAGCTGCAGGTCCCAAGAGCAACAGTGCAAACAATTGTCTGTAAGTATAAAGTGCATGGCACTGTTTTGTCACTGCCACGCTCAGGGAAAAAAAACACAAGCTATCACCTGCTGTTAAGAGAAAATTGGTCAGGAGGGTGACAATTTAACCAAGTATCACCAAAAAGATCTGCCAAGAATTAGAAGCTGCTGGAACACAGGTGTCAGTGTCCACAGTCAAGCGTGTTTTGCATCTCCATGGACTGAGGCTGCCGTGCAAGAAGGAAGCCCTTGCTCCAAAACCGGCACCTTAAGGCTCGACTGAAGTTTGCTGCTGATCACATGGACCAAGATAAGACCTTCTGGAGGAAAGTTCTGTGGTCAGACAAAACAAAAATCCAGCAATATGTTTGGAGGAGAAAAGGTGAGGCATTTAACCCCAAGTACACCATGCCTACCGTCAAGCACGGTGGTGGTAGTGTTATGCTTTGGGGCTGTTTTGCTGCCAATGGTATTGGCGCTTTACAGAGTGTAAATGGGATAATGAAGAAGGAGAATACAAGTGTATGTAAACTTTTGAATACAACTGTATCTCCTAACACAATTATTCACCATTATGGTGGAACCTTTAATTTCGGTTTCTGTATGTTCATCTAAGGGCGGACCGGTGGCTGATTGGTTCGCGCGTCGGCCTCACAGTGGGAGACGTGTTCAAATTCAGGTCGATCCACCTGTTTAGAGTTTGAATGTTCTCTCCAAACCTAGTCGGGTTTCCTCTGGCTACTCCGTTTTCTTCCCAGATTCCAAAGACATGCATGCTAGGCTGATTGGACACTCTAAATTGCCCATATGTATGAGTGTGAGCGTGAATGGTTGGTTGCTTGTCTCCTTGTGTTCTGTGATTGGCTGGTCAACAATTAAGGGTCTCCTGCGCCTACGGCCTGAAGTCATCTGGGATAAGCTCCAACACCTCCCGTGACCCTAAGGAGGATAAAACACTTCAGAAAATGAGACGAGATGTCCATCTATAATTTTGTACTGAATGGCATCTCAGAATGACAAAGAACACAAAGGAGGAAGGAAATGAAATTATACAAACTGATTTTGTGGTGGTCGCCATCACGCAACGGCCAGTTGCCCACTATTGTCCACACGCTATCCCCCGCATATTGGTGTGGTGTGCTGGAGAAGTTTTTGTGTTAATACAAAGAAAATTGCAAACACAAGCATGCACAAACAGTGAACAAGTCGGAGAGTAAATGCATTGGAAAAGGTTATATACTAATGTTTGTTGTTTGTTGTTTTTTGCAGATAATGTTGACCAGACATGGCTGCAATAATCAAAAAATTACAAATTAGGATCAGCCCTACTATTACTACATACCATCCTACATATTTTCGCGCCTGTACGATTGCCAAATTCAATAGCTGGATCATGCAGCCCCACGGAGTGTGTTGCAGACCCTCTGCCGACCCCATTTCAGGAGTAGCTTTGTCCTCTTACCAGAGTTTATCTGGAGTGAAAGCAATTCACGCAAAATTAATATAAAATCTAAAAAATAAGATAATTTAGGACAATTCAAAATCAAACTCTTATTACGATGTTTTTGTCCATACATTGTCCAGTGAAGCAAATTTCCTAGTGACGCCTTCAGCTATCGGAATCAATCCAACCCTCAAAAACTATGGCTATAAAACCTCTACTGCAGCTACAGTTACGACACAAAACATTTTTCAATAATAACCACATACAATTGAAATATTATTAAGAGCATAAAGCTGCTGCGTCAGTGCGTGCCGTCATTTTGGAATTTCGCCATATTTTACTCACCAAAAATCCCTTTTAACTGTACGCAATATCCATCCTCCTTTCATTCCTCCTTTGTTATTGCCATCGAAGCTAATGCTGAAAGTCGAGCCTGTCCTGTCGTATTTCTGGCATATGTTTTAATAGATTTAGTGATGAAAAGGTTCGTTCCCAGTGGTGACAGGCTTGCTTGCTGTGGGATTGTCCGACCTTTCTTAATGAGGTCCAGCTTTTTTTTCTTGAAAAGTCAGTCTTGAAAATGGCCTTGACAGCAAATCAGCAAAAAAATCCATTTCTTCTCCTCCTTCTGCCATTGCGGGTTGACAAAACCGCTATTAAATCAACACAACAATATATTTGCTTGTGCAGCTCACTCCAGATACAGTTTGGTAGCTCTGGCTAGTCCACTCTATAAATCGCCAATCATAGTTGGTGAGAGCGATGAAGTATCCCCACGCCTGCTAGAAGGCCTTGGTGTCACCAAATGGAATTCTGAATGGGACAAGGGTACTCCTTAAATGGCGAGGACAAATGTTGGCCGCTCTGGGAATTGCAATCAGTACTAAGGAGAGCAATTGGCCAAGGTTGACAGGTATGTCTGCAGTTACTCTCACCTATTTCAGATCCAACAATAAAATAATTTTCAAGTAACGGCTATTATGAAAAATGTGATTGATGTGGGAGGAAACCCACACAGGAGAACATGCAAACCCCACACAGGTGTAATGACCTGAATTTGAACCCTGATCCCCAGAACTGTAAGGCAAATGCGTTAACCGCTCAGCCTGCAGGCTGGGACTTATATAGTTTTTGTGTTTTATTTAAAATTACCATATATTGCCTTTGAAAAAAATGATAAATATTGACAATATTATCGCATATCAGCAATAATTTATGAGACAATATAACGCCCACTAAAATTTATCGGACCTACTTGTAGGAGATTTTTAGATGTTTCTCCTCCATGTAAGGATTAAGAGTTAGCCTAAGGTTAAAAATAGGTCACGCTATGCAGTCATGAGGTTATGTGTCATAGTGTGGCCAATGAAATCTGACCGCAGCTCTTTTCTTCACACAGAATATAATACATTTCTATTTATTAACACTGAGGCCCGGCATGATTGGTTAGTGTGTTGGCCTCACAGCTCTGGGGTCCTGGGTTCAAGTCCAGACCGGTCCACCTTGATAGAGTTTGCATGCTCTCCCTGGGCCTCCGTGAGTTTCCCCCGGTACTGTAGTTTTCGTCCACATTACAAAAGCTGGTCGCATGGTAGGCTTATTGGACACTTTAATTTGCCCCTAGATATGGATGTGAGTGAGCATGGTTGTCCGTCTCCTTGTGCCCTTCAATCGGCTGGCCACGAATTCAGGGTGTCCCCTAACTTTGGCCCAGAGACAGCTAGGAGTGGCTCCATCACTCCCACGAATCTCATGAGGATAAAGTGGTTCAGAAAATGGGATGAGATCATAGAATAGTGTTACATTTGAAAATATAACTATCTTCTTTGATGTGTTCTCACCAATATATAGAAGCATCCATAGTTGGGAATACAGCAGGAAAATGAATCGGCAGTTCTAGATGAATGAACAGGGAAATCTGCAGCTCAGACTTGCTGACTTACAAACTGTTGTTTTCATCCCGTGTGGAGCCTCCTTCCTCTATCTAAATTTTGCAGGCTTATGAGCAGGTTTCCTGAAATAGACAGGTGATTAGCTCAATGCTGCTCTCAGAGTGCACCAATGCAAAGTGCTTAAGGCATGCAGCTAGATAGCACTAAGAAGAATGTTCTGTGTTAAAATGTTTTCTTGGGACTAAAAAGACTGGGAATGCGATGTCCTTATTAGAATCCGCTCCAAACTCTTATCTGTCAAAGAAGAGGACTTTGTGGATGATGACAAGGTCAGTTTCCAGTCTCAAATTTCACCAATGTTTTTTATTAGCTTTAATAGTAAATAAAACAAAAATAATATAGGGGCACAGCATTAGATTTAAACTAATACATACACAAATTTCCTAAGATTTGACATAAGAGTTAGAGAAACTGGACCATGACAGTTTCCCTATAAATGTTGGACAATCTTTTCTTTTACATGGTTGGGACATATAAATTGAATTGTAATAACGTTTAGCCTGACAGTGCTAGTGCATTGTTTTTGTTTTGTGGTAATTTGCAGGTGGCCTTTTGTTTTAGCTAGCTTGCATTTCCTTTGTTGGGAGGCCATATCCGTAGATACAAGGTAGTACAAGTTTCCTGTTTAGAGGACATTTGATCTGGACTATACATAGACTTTACACAAAATATAGTAAACCGTGAAAAGCTTTTGCTGTCTTTATTCTATGGCACTTTTATTGTCTGAAAATTGCCTTGATAAATATATTATTAACTGTATTATTAAATATATTATTAACTCTTTAAACAAGTATTTAAAACATGCTAAATAAGTTTAACTTCAAGCGATATGAAATCTTTCATTCAAATTTCATCTTCTCATCTTTTGAATAAATAAAATTGCCAAACTGTTCAGCTGCTGTCTTTCTAAATAATCATCAGCAACTACAATAACACAACAGGGCTTCGAGCAGTGTCTGTGTTGATAATAATAATCGGACATAGGCTTTGTCATTGACTCGACAAAAGCCTAATTGTCATCATACCCCGAAACTGCGTATGATCCATAAGGTGTGTTTTTTCGGCAAAAGAGCCAGATAAGTGATAATTTCAGACTTGTAATTTGGCATTCTGCTGTGATGGATATATGGCATCACCCCCCGAGCGGATCACTTACCTCTCACTGTCTCCTCACTTACCTTTAATGTTACCTCACCCCGAAGTTATTAAACAAGGGATTGTGTGTCGTGGTACCGCAAGTTTAGAGTCCTGGTGATTTCAGTCAGGATGGAATGATGGATTGTTGCAGGGAACAATTGAAAAATTTTGTGACCTGTTAAGACTGACCCACTTGGACAATCACATGCATAAATTAAACATACCGTGTGCTCCTATTACATTCTTTTACTGTAATTCTGCATTAGATAAAATATATTTGTCTCATGTCAAATCTACTGACAATCAGCTGTGTTTATCAACTTTTATATTAGAATATTTTGACTAGTATGCTATTTTATCAAATTGTACCGCCATTGACTTTTTTTTTCTGATGACTTAAATTGTCAAAAGAAAAGATATTTTTTTTGTCATTCACTGATAGATTGACAACGCTTTGCAATGGAAATGTTGGCCATTAGTGCTGTTGTTTACAAAATGGATGAAAGGTACTGCATGTCTCGCCACATGGATGAAGTTCATGATACCAATCGCAACTTGTCTGCATGTGCATAAAATAAAGAGGAGACAAGTTGGCTAGGAGGGAAAAATATAATATTGAAAGAAATATATGTCATTTACTAGTTTTGGTCACAGTTTTGGGGTTGAGGTTTGGGTCCTGGGTCGGTCCTCACTGCGTGGAGTTTCCATTTCGTCCCCGGGCTTATGTGGCCTTGCAGCAGGTACGCCGGTTCCCTCCCATACCAAAAAAAAACATGCAGGGTAGGCTGCTATAAGCGTGAATGGTTGTCCGTTTCCTTGTGCCCTGCGACCTGCTGGACACCGATTAAGGGTGCCCCAGGCCTGGTGCTCGTAGGGATAGGCTCCAACCCCCCAGGTGACCCTTGTGAGAATAAGCGGTTCAGAAAATGAATGAATTATTTACTTCTTAACTTAGTCATTGAAAAAAAATCCTTTTCAATGTTGTCGGGTTATCTGTGGAAAAAAATTAACCACAATTCAACCCCCAGGTGACCCTTGTGAGAATAAGCGGTTCAGAAAATGAATGAATTATTTACTTCTTAACTTAGTCATTGAAAAAAAATCCTTTTCAATGTTGTCGGGTTATCTGTGGAAAAAAATTAACCACAATTTTGTTTACTCAAATGGTCCAATTCTTTATTCCTCCCATGTGCATGTTAAGAAAGTTGAAAAAAGCTGATGATCTGGGCATTCTTGAGCTAAAGTGTCTGCAAAGTAGTAGCTTACCAAGCTACAGGGTGTTGAGGTCAGCATTGGCAGAAAAACTGTTATTTTTGACTGTGTAATGCGATGGCAATGGTGTCGTTTTTGGCAACTATTCAAAAGGCTTGAACTGCTCTTTGTTGCTGAAGGAATACTACTGACTTTATTTAGCTACATGACGACAAAGAGTGGGGGACATGTAAAACATTTTTTGGCTAAAGTTGATTCATACTCCAATTTAACTTCTCTCTTGTTTTGCTTTGTCTGACGTGACAGTGGTAACTCTACTTACGAGATCAATTGGTTCCAGAGGTTTCTTAATTTGGGTTTTGGACTTCCATTTTGCTCCTCTGCGACGTCCAGATCACCTGTCCAGGGAGCTCTATTTTTGGGTTAAAACAACAGCGATAGTCGGCTGCCTGGACTTAACTTCCATGGCCGCTGTAACGTCGCCCGGAGCTTGAACTTTGAAACAATTCTGAGGTCTACTAG
Organism: Stigmatopora nigra; assembly: GCF_051989575.1. NCBI lineage: Eukaryota > Metazoa > Chordata > Actinopteri > Syngnathiformes > Syngnathidae > Stigmatopora > Stigmatopora nigra. The sequence goes on along the minus strand of NC_135524.1, from coordinate 9,836,816 downwards.
ACCCTATCCAGTCTAACTATGGGCACCAAGCAGGGGTCAATTGGTGGTCAGCCAATCGCAGGGCACAAGGACATGGTCAAAATTTCCACCCAAGCACTCACACTTAGAGTGAATTCAGTGTGTTCAACCAGTTTACCAAACGTGTTTTTGGGATGTAGAATGAAACAGGAGTACAAACTAAGACCGGGGAGAACATGCGACATCGCCAAAGGAAATCCTGGACCTGGGATTGAAACATCAGTCTGAACTATGGGGCCGACATAGTAACCACACTGGCACTGGGCCGCCTAACGAGTTATTTATTTTCCTTTTCACAGAAGTGTGACGTTTCAAATTTGAAAGATAAAAGATTTGATAGTTATCGTGAATTATCGATATCGACTGATAGTTTTTATCGTGATCACAATTCTTGTCATATCGCCCAGGCTTATTTTAGACTACTATATTCTTCACAGACTTTGCACCCTGTAATCCAATGTTTCAATTTGTTTCCATTTCTAGTTTTGCTGAATGACCTCCAAACTATTTTGTTAGATCATAACTGTATTATCCTGCTCCAGTTAAGTGCTCAAAACACATATTCATCTTTTATCATACCCATAAATCAAACAAACAATAAATACATTATTGATCATAGCAATAATTAAATTATATAAATGACAAATGTAAGCGCCTTATAGTTTGAAAAACTGTTTGGGCGAGGATGTTGCTTCTTCAAGCGACTGGCCACCAATTCAGGGTGTCAGGTGCCCATATTTAGCTGGAAAAGGCTCCACATCACACGACTCCTGTGTGAATAAGGCGTTTAGAAAATGAAAAGAAAAACATATTTGTGCCTAGCCTATAGCAGCATTTTTGTTGTATTGTAAATTAGGCTAACATTATTGATAGTTGCTCTTGTACATTCAAGGAAAGTGTTTCCCCATTGAGCATGTAATCAGCAAAGAAAGTGAGCCTTGATACTGTATCTCCGGTTGCTCTAACTACGATCCTGTTACAAAACACAAACAAAACCATTAGATATCGATTCATGAACAGAGCATTCCTTATAAAATGTGACTCATCAGTTTTTTAACCCTGTCCCAAATTGGTGATACTTTTTCATGGTGGATGTTACTCCAAAACAGCATATAGCCACCGAATATAGCAAGTCCCATTGACAATCCCTTCTATCATTCATTTTCCTACAATGTCTCTTCTCTTCCTGTCACCAGGATTTCATTAGACTTTTAATAAAATGTGAAAACAGGAAACATGCAGCAGTTCGCTAAATCTCACGAGAGTCAACAATCCTAAGGTGAATAGAAGAACATTATTCTCCTACTTTCTCCTCCACCTTTCTTCAATCATCTTTTGTTCATTGGCAAATAATACAGGTTCATGCTTTAAGACTGGAAGGTAGGAGGAGGCATATAGATGTTTGCCTGGCCCTCGGCACAGAAGGCATCTTTGTGCATGAGGACATTTGGAGAAATAAAAGCGCACATACATATGCACTCACACTTCTGCACTATGACATCACAACTCGGCAAGCGGCCAGCAGGAATGCTGCTGAAAAAGGACAGGCTTTGTGGAGGAGAGGAAAGAAATTGAAGGGGAGGAAAAGGAGGGGAAGAAGAAGAGGAAAAGGCTTGGCCAGGAAAAAGTCTGGCACACCCACAATATGGAGCAGGAACGAAGCAAGGGTGGAAGAGCACAGGAGGATAAGACATTATTGAAAGTTGTATAACAAAGTCTCCTGAAGGCACTTTAGAAATAAATGGATTAAGAAAACTTACCAAGAGAAACGTGCTGTTAAGGAAAAAACAGGTAAGGATAGTCATATTTACGTATTTAAAAATTTTCCGGTGTTGCTGTTAAATTGTACTTAGAGATTTAACTATAATAGTGCTCTGCGATGATTTTTAAAATTAGATATCTATTGTAAATAAATATGTAATTTACTCAATGATGTATCAGAAAATATGAAATGACATCACAAGACCAACGCTCAAGTTATTTCAAGAGACACAACCACAAAAGAGAATCAACTTTGTTCATTGAGTCTAAAAATACTGTATTACAGAAGTGTCAGTTACTTCATGGAATCATAAAAATGAAGCCAGGATGAGGCTGAATGAAAATGGCTGGCTGAAATACTGTCCTTTGTGAGACTTTTATTTTCAGGAAATTAATGCGGGACCGGAATTCTTCAGACCAACTTTGAGTTGGGTTGTGACTGTTTTACATACACATAACCCCTCAACCCCTGTTCAGTTGTAGGCATGCAAGGGAGTTTCTAAAAATGGTCTTCATGTACATATTTGAGATTGTGACTTGTATGTGTGACAGTATGAGCATAAGAGTTTCCAGATGTGGGATGATGACAGCCAGGGAGAGAACGAAAAATTAGACAGTAACAGCTGAGTCACAGACCGATACGTACATCTTTTTTTAGGTCTTTGATTCCTGCTATGTGTTTCTGAGCTCACTTTTATTCTTTTAATATAGTTTGTTTGAAGTGTATATTTTCAGTGTTCTAATACATTTTTTTTGTGGTTTCGCCAGTCAGATGAAAGTGTGGCTACTAAGTCTAATGGCTTTCAATGAAGGCACTTTGCTTCTGGGTGAGCAAAATCTAAAAAAAAATACTTGTATGACTATCAGCTATCAATTGTCCGCACATTAAGTCTTCAATCATGACCACTTTTATAAAAGGTGTGTGGGAGGAGTGCACATCCATTAGAGAGGATGTCATAGAATTGGGTAGGATATCCTGTTACTTAATGCCTCAGGAAAATCTCTCATATGGAATTTTGCCTCTGAGACCTGAGCAAAATCATAACACATTAATGTGTGATTGTGTTTGTGTGGGTGTGGGTTTGGGGGTTGTTGGGGAGGGCCTGACATTCCACACATACTGTAGCTACCTCAAACACGACATTAATGAATATGATGAAGGACACTGTATGCTGACTTCAAAGTAAAACGTGCCAGACTGTCCTTTGGCATGAAAATAGTAATGGAGGAGGTGACCTTGTGTTGTTTTTCAATGACATTTGGTGTCATTTAATCAGGCTTACACATCGTTCCCTCTAAGTTGTGCAACAGTGCAATTACTCACTGCTCGCACACTCAGTGCAAAAGAAAAACTATCCAGCGCAATGATTGCACTGCAAATGAATTACAATATTGGCCCGAATATAAGCAGTTTTTTTGCATTAAATTAAGACTGAAAAAAAAATCTCTCTAGACATTATAACCATTCATAACGCTAGATGACGCCAGATATGTAAAAAGCAACTGCTGAACACAGGGTTAATGCAGTTATTTGAATTTTGTTGTGTTAGTTCCCCTTTCAAAAACCAGAAGCCATTCATTTCCAAATGTGAGTGTGCTGTACATTCAAAATTTAAATGTTCATAGATAGAGCAGCCCAATGGAGCGAGTGGTTAGTGCACCGGCCTCACAGCTCTGGGGTCCAGGTACTCTGGTTTCCTCCCATATTCCAAATACATGCATGATAGGCTGATTGGACTCTCTAAATTGCCCCTAGGTATGGGTATACCAGAAGCTTCTGGCTAGCTTCTTGTTAAATCTTTGACTACTTCTCTTGACAGAATTGGTTCAGTTCTGTTAAATTTGATGGCTTTCTGACAAGAACTTATTTCCTCAGCATTGTCCACAAGTTCTCAATGGGATTTAAGTCGGGACTTTGGGAAGGCCATTTGAAAACCATAATTATAGCCTGATTTAGCCATTCCATTACCACTTTTGATGTGTTTGGGGTTATTGTCATGTACTGAAGCTTTTCAGATATCAGAACCGGGCCCACAATTGAAATATTAATTAGGAATATAGCCATATTTTACTCACTAAAACTGTACACAATGTCCATCCTACTTTCTTTCTTCCTTCTTTTCTATCGCCATCGAAGCTAGTGTTGAAGGTTGAGCCTGTCTTGTCATATTTCTGCCATAGTCCGTCTTGAAAAGGGCTTTAAATCAACACACCAATATATTTGCTCATGGAGATCGCTCCTAATACAGCTCGGTAGCTCTCATAGTTAGTGCACTGAAAGTGGCAGAGACAACCTTTTCGCGGCTGTAACAGGCTTGCTAGCTTTGGAGTTGACTGCCCTTTCTTAATGATGTCCATTTTTTTTCTGGAAAAGTCTGTCTGGAAAATAGCTTTGTGAGCAAATCTGCAACCAAATCCATTTGTTTTCCTCTGTCTGCCATTGTGGGTGGAGTTTGCGATCTCTGGTTGGCTCACTATGGCTTTGGTCCGCCTACTAGCCAATCATAGTTGGTGAAAGCGATGACGTATCCCTCCATCTGCAAAATGGCCTTGGTGTCGCCAAATCGAATTCTGATTGGCTGACGCAACAGTCTTATCGATGCTTGTTTAATGCAGCAGAGCTCGCACAACTGATTGTGAAGGCATTGAGGCAGATTTCTGACCCTGGCAACAAATAATGGCTGAAATGTGATTGGTTAAATTCTTCAATATGAAAACATCTGGAAGCATTGCAACCAGGGGTAAAAGCAATGAAAGAAACATATGTATATATGTACATATGTATATATGTATATATGTACATAAGTATATATGTATTCTTGTACATATATATATATAAGTACATATGTATTCTTGTACATATGTACATATGTATATATGTACATAAGTATATATGTATATATGTATACATGTACATATGTATATATGTACATATGTACATATGTATATATGTATATAAGTACATATGTATATGTACATATATATATATATGTACCTATGTATATATGTACATATGTATAGATTTATACAGTGTTCCCTCGCTACTTCGCGCTTCAGCTATCGCGGACTCAGAGCTTCGCAGATTTTTTTCAGGAAAAAAATAAAATAAAAAATTTAAAGACATTAAGTTAAAATTATAAATTACATCCTTTTACAAGAGGTGGAAACAAAATATTCAATAAGAATTAGTAATTGCATTATATATATATAAATATATATATATATATATATATATATATATATATATATATATATATATATATATATATATATATATATATATATATATATATATATATATATATATATATATATATATATATATATATATATATATATATATATATATATATATATATATATATATATATATATATATATATATATATATATATATATATATATATATATATATATATATATATATATATACATACATATATATATACATACATATATATACATACATATACATACATATATATATATATATATATATATATATATATATATATATATATATATATATATATATATATATATATATATATATATATATATATACATATACATATACATATACATATACATATACATATACATATACATATACATATATATATATATATATATACATATACATATACATATACATTACTTATTACATATACAGTACTTTACACGTAAATTATTTAATTCTTTCTACGATCCTCAAAAAAAACCTACTAAATAAAACTTTTAAAATGATCAGTGTCCTAATTTTGTAGAAATCATGCGACAAACAAGCAATGAGAAGAGAAAATGATAATAAAATTATTAATTTATTAAAATGAATACCATTGCTCATTCATTTTCTGAGCCGCCTAATCTTCACAAAGTGAGGGGGTGCTGGAGCCTATCCCATATATATATATATATATATATATATATATATATATATATATATATATATATATATATATATATATATATATATATATATGGGATATATATATATATATATATATATATATATATATATATATATATATATATATATATATATATATATATATATATATATATATATATATATATATATATATATATGGGATATATATATATATATATATATATATATATATATATATATATATATATATATATATATATATATATATATATATATATATATATATATATATATATATATATATATATATATATATATATATATATATATATATATATATATATATATATACATACATATATATATATATATATATATATATATATATATATATATATATATATATATATATATATATATATATATATATATATATATATATATATATATATATATATATATATATATATATATATATATATATATATATATATATATATATATATATATATATATATATATATATATATATATATATATATATATATATATATCCCATATATATATATATATATATTTTTATATATATATATATATATATATATATATATATATATATATATATATATATATATATATATATATATATATATATATATATATATATATATATATATATATATATATATATATATATATATATATATATATATATATATATATATATATATATATATATATATATATATATATATATATATATATATATATATATATATATATTTATATATTTATATATATATATATATATATATATATATATATATATATATATATATATATATATATATATATATATATATATATATATATATATATATATATATATATATATATATATATATATATATATATATATATATATATATATATATATATATATATATATATATATATATATATGGCATAGGCTCCAGCACCCCCTCACTTTGTGAAGATTAGGCGGTTCAGAAAATGAATGAGCAATGGTATTCATTTTAATAAATTAATAATTTTATTATCATTTTCTCTTCTCATTGCTTGTTTGTCGCATGTTTTCTACAAAATTAGGACACTGATCATTTTAAAAGTTTTATTTAGTAGGTTTTTTTTGAGGATCGTAGAAAGAATTAAATAATTTACGTGTAAAGTACTGTTCTACGTACAAAAAAATACAAGTTACGAAACAAGTTCTGAAACCAATTAATTTTGTATTTATAGCTACTACGAGGGGGGTTTACTGGATTTGTCCTTAAGAGGATATAAAAGTCTGTTTGTCATAAAGTGACCATGGTAAAGCCTCCATTTCTTGGTTGGGCTATTCCTTGTCTGTTTACATTTATGGATAGAAGTTGGCTCCATTCATGTTTGGACTAAGTAAGACACACTCCATGCATTCGCTTGTGCATTACTGGAATATAGGCATAGATGTTTCTTAGATAAACATTTGACCTGGAATGTGCCAATTTTTTTTCTTTCTTTCGGTTGTCTCACAGAAATCATGGGACGGACCAGAGGATGGTAATGTTCCAGCACTTAAAGAGAGAGCATTGAAGAGTGTCACTTTCCAGGAATCAGTCAGCATAATCTCTGACGGACCGTTAATCATGGAGGTGGAGAGCCAACAAATCCAGCATGGCTGCCTCAGCAGATCCAGTGTCCACGGCCACAACACAGTGGAGGTGAAATTAGAGACACCTGACAGTGATTTAGCAAAGGTATGCAGCATCTCCCAAAGTGGAAGTCACTCAAAATAGGGCTTAAATGATTTTAGGTGATGGGAAAAACAAAGCTAGACTCGTGAAATGAGTGCAAAAAACAAAGCATGTTCCTATGTCTCTAAATTTATCGAATACTTTTACTGGATCAGTAGATGTAAAAAGAATACAAATTGTCAGCTCCTGATATACGTTTAAAAAATATAGGCAAATCATTGCAAAAATGTTCGACATTAATTTGACCTACACTTTACATCTATATTGGAAAATGTGAACAACGAAGTGTTCATATTTTAACTGTACAGTATCATTCAAAAGTGATTTCTGCAATTTTCTGAGTGTTGTGATACTATTGGAATATTGCACCACGGCCCAGTTTATGGAGAGAGGGGATCATGCGCTGCTTTAATATGCCACAATACATGGCGGGCGTTCATTGTTCCCTCAATGAACTTTATCTCTCCTATTCTAGCAGCACTCATACAGCCCCAGACCATTGGATTGGATTGGATAACTTTATTCATCCCGTATTCGGGAAATTTCATTGTCACAGTAGCAAGAGGGTGAGGATGCAGAAATAAGAAAGGCAATTTAGACATAAATAGACAAGGTAGGCAAGACACACTTGTCTTTGTACTCATCACCTGGTTTGTTTACAGCAACGACTTGCCTGGCATCCCACCCTGCTGATAAAAATGTGTGCCGGCAGTTGTGACGCATATCTTCGTTCACAGAAATGTTAATATTTAAGATTTATTCTACACATTTTATAGTCTTGGAAAACACAATCTACAGAATCCATATAAAAACTAAATATATATTTTTCCTCCCCCATTTTCAAACCTTTTTGAAAATCATTCAGGGAGCCACTAGGGCAGCGATAAAGATCGCATGTTGCTTTAGAACTTATAGTTTCCGACCATTCGATTTTCACTTGGGACGTACTCACTTGTTGGCATCATTTTAAATATTTGCTGCTACTTTTTGAGTTGCATTGAAGATACAATAAAGTTATGTTATTATTCAAGCTCTACCGTGAATATCATACATTGTCTCATAAAAAGATACAGTAATTAAAAAAAATGCAGTGGGGTGTACTCACTTTTCTGAAATACTATAACATATTATCTAAGATATAAAACATTGCATCATAAAACATTTGATTCAACATGATGTCAAGGAAGATAAAACATAATGTAACTTATATAAAACAGCATTATAAAACATTTCTTTGTAAAAAACGTTATCTTGCAACATTGCATCTGTGAATGTACGTAATGTAGGATTTCAGATTAAGTTGAAACAATAATCAAAAGACAACTGTATAGCAAAATAAATTTATATTTATAGTGTCATCTCACACTGTTTTATCACATATCCTGAACTAGACTCATCCTTGTTTTTCCCCAAATTTGCTGAACAGTCATTTCATCAAAACTACAATAACATGAAAGACAACATTATGATTTTACAGTCAATTTTCCATGCTTTTAGTCACTCTACTGGAACCATTTGATTATTGTCTCGTCGTATTTCTATAGATTCTCTCTTAATGTCCCCCCACATTGTCTCATTGAAGTCTAGATCATACGTGTCCTCTGATAATGAAGCACTGTTGCTGTCATCATTGTCATGAGACAATGAAACACTTTGGCAATCAGATGCCATATCACTATTGGACACTGACTCACTTAGCTTTGTGGAAACTGTATCTCCATGTTTTACTTTTGAGCTATACCTTACTTCCAAGTGAGCATTTACTGGCTGCAACGTTTCGCCATTCAGCAAGACGTCCCCATCCTTTTCCCTGACAATCTTGGTCTTCAGGCGTGTTTCCCAAAAGCTACTGTATCTTTCTTGTGGTTTTCTGACTGTGTTGACGTCTGTGTCTTTCTTTTTATTATCTACTTGGACCTCATTGGTCAAATATTCCACCTGGTCCCAGAGAATCTTGTTCTCATTCCCCTCCGACTTCAGTTTAGCAGACAAGTCTGCTAATTTTTGCCCTTGACAGTTGATCTCTTCCTTTGCCAATTTGAGCTGAGCTTTGAGGTCTTCAACTTGATTCTCCAGCAATTTCTTTTCTTCCTCACTGAAAACACTGAGGAGCTTCTGTTTGGCCGAATAATACCGACCAAATGCTAGGTCCCTCGCACGAGATAACATTTTTCTTCTTGCGCTTACATTATCATGTTGAAAAAAAATGATTGATAAGTGCATGTTGTAATTTCGAGCGGTCAGCCATGACTACAAAAATCTTGTGAAGTGCATATAGAGCTGTGATGTCATTTACAAATGACATTCGAAACCTTTGTGAAGTCACACTTTTTGACTTCAAGAACATCACCAATCTTTAGATGACTGAGAGCTATTTTGGCAATTGTAATGCTAAATGGTTTGTATTTGTTTATTTACATATAGTTATTTGGTCCAACAGCTTTTTTTTCATCCATGTATTTTGTATAGGAAATGAAAATTCCAGACAAAATCCAAACATTTAGGAAACCAGTGCTTACACCAAAATTATGAAATCAATAATACCGTATTTCTTTTTAATTCAATGACTCCTAGGCTAGACCAAAAGTTTTCACCTGCCGGATTTTCAGTGCTTCCAGTCTTGTACTTTTACCATTACAACAACAATTTCCTTGAGGCTGAATCAAATCTAAAGTAAACCACTTACGAGGATAGGTCATTGAGGAAGAAATATAACAATGTTGACCTACCAAATACCAAATTTAGCATCATCTCTTACTTAAAAAAACACGTTGAAACCCCCTCTTTAGTTTTCATTGTCATAATTGCTCAGCTTCCTTTTTTTGATTTTAGGAGGTAACACAAAAAAAAAGAATGAAAAACAAAGGTCAAGATTTTCTGACTGATTAGGAGATAAATATCACAAAGGAACGGTAATCGTAGACCACATATAAGCAGTTAGTGGATGTAGTTGGGGCGGTTAGTAGGGTTCGATCCCTTTTCGGTCGTCACTTTGTTTGCATGTTTTTCCCGGGCTTGTGTGGGTTTCTCTGCAGCTAATTTGGTTTTCTCTCAAATCCCAAAAATATGCATGTAGGCTTGTTGAACACATTATAAATTGACTGTAGGCATATGAATGTGAGCAGTAATGGTTGTCCGTCACCTTGTGCCCTGCGATTGTCTAGCCACCAATTTGGAGTGTCTGGTAAAAGTCTAAAGCATGATATGTGAATGCGCATCAGTCACGTCGGCCTTTTTTTTATTATATAAATATAGCGTGTCAGGAAGCAATGTCAAGCTATCAGCCTTGTACAGCGACATCTAAAAAATGTTGAATTTAGTGCATACAAAAAGCACAATAACTGACTAGGCACCTCGTCTACTATTAAGTGCACCTTGTGAGTAAATATGTGCCGCATTGTGTTTGGAAGGTTTATTATCGCTTGATTAGAAGAATTGCAATCATTATTAATCTTGCTGTACAAGACTGTATTTTCTCGATTGGCCTAATTTTAATATCTCTTCTTTTCTCAGGAGATCCACTACCTGGATCAGATTCTGGATGCAGCCTCAGTCACACCAAAAAATACATCTTCACCGTCTGCGTGCACCAAACCAATCAACATAGATGAAAACTATTCATCTGTGTGTGTGTCATATTCCTCTCCTGAAAATCACCAACCAATCATCGTGGAGGGTCAAGTACAAAACACCCTCCTTCATCCGGATGAATTTGAAACCAATGGCCATATGGTGAAGAAGGAATTGAACCAGAGCAGTGCAAAGTTTGAGCTGAGAGCTTTTCAGGAGGACAAACGGCCAGCAAAACTCTTCACACCTGGAGAAGAGCAGCAAGTCAAAGTGACGAGAAGAAGGAATCCAGATGAAGTACCGTATTTTTGCACATATATGCCAATTTGTCACTAAAAAGACGATGTCTGAATCGAGTGTATGGCTCATATGCGCGCACAAGTTACACTTGACTTGCACAACGCCCTAACTCAAAACATCATATCGCAGGACACATTTATTTTGGTGTCAATGAATGAAGAAAAAAATAAACCGTATCTTGCATAAAATGTGGAATAACCACCTGCCATCACTCGGATGACAAACAAATCTGCTACGCACACACTTCATGGTTGTACTGCTCACATGACTTCCTTTTTTAATTCGTCTACGTCTAGGCAACACCGTTTAGGTATGTGCAATCCAGCAATCGATTTGATACATTATCTCAGTAATACCACGTGCGATAGTTTTTCTTAAGATTTTCCCTTCAAAGTAACACATTTTTACTCCTTATTAAAACCATGAATATGAAGGTGAAAATTGTGAATCAGCGGCGTCTTATACGAGAGAAATTGTAAAATTCAACAATTTTAAGGCAACTTAATGGGTACGTCTTATTCACAGAGGCGGCTAATATGCGAAAAAATACGATAATTGGGTCATCTATTAGATTATGAATGTTTTTTAAGAAACCACAGGGCTCAACTTGAAACACTTGCATTGCCATAGCGGAATGTCTTAATAAGAGTAGGGGTCATGAATTTATGTGTCCTGTGGTCTTTATTTGCGACTAAAAAATTATACATTTCCAATTAATTAAAATAATGAAAATTATTTAAGACAATGGAGGCAGAGGGGGAATAGTCATATATTTGTTTCAATAGGGAAGATGTTATTCCAAATTCAAAGAGATTGGAAAAGAGCGAGATCCAATTTTGCAGTACTGAGGCAATGTTTATATAAAGCGGATTATCATGGATTACCTGTTCTACAGGTCCAGGAGTTAGAGCGTGAGCGTCAGGAGTTGATCCGAGATCAGGCAGTAAAGAAAAACCCTGGTATTGCTCAACGTTGGTGGAACCCACCACAAGAGGTAGTAAATTATTAAATGTTGGTTTCTTTTGTAAACATCAATTCATATAGCATTGATCAAACGTGTTGAGAGGATTTTTGATTGATTTCTCTCTTTTTTTAGGTTCCTTTGGAAGAACAGCTAGAGACAGAACAACTGGAGTCACTTCGAAAATACCAAGAGAGAAAAACGCAGAAGCAGAATTCAACTCATACGTATACACAGGTAGCAGAATGTTTCCTCTGAAATATATGCAATGTTTAAGTGAATTTCTGTATCCTAATTTCCGGCTGTGAGCTGGAATCTCCAAATTTGACAAGAAAACTGTATATGTAGACTGCGCCTGTAATGTATTGTTGGCCCTGCAGCTCATGCGGTAGAAAAAAATCCACACATTAAATACATTTTGAAAGTCGGCTTCATAAAAAAACACTACAAAATAACTTGGACAGTGCACATTGTGCTTTATGTATTGTTGACCTTTTGTTTGTGATTTAATGGCGCTGACTTTCAGTCTTTTCATCCCCAATCACAGCCCCAAGTTACTGGGCCTCCTACACTGGTAACCTTTGACCCAGAGTTATTAAGAAAGGAAGACATTTTGGAAAAAAAGATTGACTTTTCATCTGCCAGGAAGCAATTCCTACAAGGGGAAGTGACCAAGAATTCCATTGCTCCTCACATATACTCTGCAAGACCCTTCTCCAAGTCAGTACACAAGGGCAGTCCTGGGAGTGGCAACATTGTTGCAGAAACAAGAGAGTGCCATGTGACCTGGTCTGATGAAGAAGTTGCAAAAGAATTTACCAGTATTCAAGCTGTGATGACAAATGTAAGTGATGAAGAAGAAGGAAAGACTCAGTCGCTTCAAATCTATTACCCCGAGGAGACTGACTCGGGACTGGAAGATTTATCTGTTCGCTCCCAAGACACGACACTCTTTAGCTTGGATAGTGTTTCAGATAGTGGGGCCTCGCTTCCCCCAACTCCTCTCCCGATTACCCCGGTGCCCCAGCCTGTTACTCCAGTCAATGAGCGAATCCCTGGAATTGCCATAGAGGATGAGTTGGAATACCAGGCAGAAGTCCTTGTCCAAAATATTATCCAAAATGCCCTCTCGACAAGTGGAGATGACTGGCAGCCTTCTGTCCCAAACTTAGATTCCTCGTTAATTAACAGCTCACAGTCTTCGGCTTCAACAACTAGTCCAGTGCCGGTCTCTTCCTCCCTTCTCTCTTTTGGAGAAGATGAACATCTCCATTCACCTGTCTCCTTCAGTGCTCCGTTAAACCCATCCCCACAGCCCAACCGGCTGCCAGAAGTGGCTTTTCTGGAGAACCCGACAGAAACACAAGATCCTGTGGCCCAGAAAGAGTCATTCAGTCCAACCCAACCGTTGCAATCCTTTCCAACTCCACAACCTGTCTCTCTGCCGCAGAGATCCAAAGAGGGTGGGCCAAGAATCAAAATCCAGTCTTCTTACACCAGAGCACTGGCTTCCTCGACCCCGGCCGCTCCGGCTCCTTGCCCTGTGAGCACAACAAACTTAATCAGGCCAGCCACAGAATACTATCCCCCTTCTCCGCCGAGCCCAGAAAAAGAAGAATTCAGCTACTTCAGTAAGTACTCAGAAGCAGCTGAACTGCGCAGCACAGCAGTCCCAACAAAAGGCCCTGAGGCAGAAGTGGCGAGTGGGCCATTCCGCCTTCGCTCCAAGAAACAACACACATTGTCCATGATTGAGGAGGAGATCCGAGCAGCTCAGCATAGAGAGCAAGAACTCAAGAAACAGAGAGAGACACAACCAGCTGCTATTCATCACATGAAGAACTCATCAGGCAGCAGTCAAGGTCCTGCAACAACAGGAATAAGAAAAACCATGATACCTCCAGCAGACAAGTTGAAGACCAATAGCCTGCCAACGAGACTCACATTGACATCCAGGACAGCGCCAGGTAAGTTATTTCAATAGCTCTGCTTCTACATCAATGCTGATGCAGGCAATGATGTTCAAATTTAAAGTCCGGTTTTGACAAACAGCTCTCGACAAGACACACAAAACTCATAAAAAGAGTGCACAAGCAGAGAGAGAGCCCCTGACTACTGCTTGTATGTAGGTGTATACTTATATCTATATCATTACCTATATCTTAATGACAATTTGTGTTCCAATTGGACAATTTAAATGATGTGTGATCTATGCTTAAGTTGTTTATTTACACTTTTGCGTCATAGGAAAGATCGAGAAGGTTCGACCCGCTCCGCCTGTTTCACCATCTCCATCAGAGGGAGCCCTATCTGATGCTGGCAGTGAGGACTCTGGAGGATCTAGACCAAAAAACTTCATGCAGACTCTCATGGAAGATTATGAAACACACAAGGTGAAGAGAAGGGAGAAAATCGAGGACAACAGAGTAAGTATTCGAAATATGCAGCCATTAAAATTACCTTGTAAAGCTAAGTAAAGATGAAGAAAAACTTCACAGCTGTTAACTCTACAACACGAGTGACACTGTGATCCTTCACTAGTTCGCAGCTTCAACATTCTTGGCTTCAGTACATCGCGGTTTATTAGCGCTGAAATGATTGGTAATCAACACAGAAGAGAATTTCACTGTATAAGAATGACACACCAAACAACATTGCCTCTTCCTCTTTCGTATCGCACACACAAAGACTATGGCGAGCCTCTTCCAGCATTGTTTGGATTTTGAATCGACATTGACGTCCTGCGTCACCATAAATTAATCCACCGTGCATTACATTGAGTTCAATTGAATGTAATGCTTTTGTCATTATACAAGTATAATGACATTTAAACCTTCACCATGAATATACATGAATGTACAAATAACAATGACAAAGAAACAGACAAATATATAAACATAAAAGCTGCCTATGATAACATTGCGCTCTCTTTCTCGCCGCAGCTCCCTCGAGTTAAGCTCTCTATATACAAGCACTGGGCATACAGGGTGCAATTTTTACTTGAGATAGCGTGACCCTGTCGATAATCTGTGAAAAAAAACATCTACATTAAAAAAAATAATATTAACTGGCAGAACACTCGGTTCTGAGGCATGGAGTAGCAGGAAGTTCCGCCCCAAAAGCCGCAGTGGAATACATTACCATCTTTGCCACGGTTATCGTACAAGAAGGTTTAAATTTAGTTTAACATAAGATTAAAATTTATTTTTAAATGTGCATATATACTAATCTAAATTCATTTAAGTTAAATTTAAAGTTTATGTTATGTTACGAGCGCATCCATCAAGTCTCTCTCCTGTCCTTTTTCTGCCTCTCTCATCTGAGTAATGTCCATTATAGTAATAACGATGTTTTGGTGTTTTTTTGAGATCGTTGGAACAAATTAATTTGTTTGGAGTAGAAGGAAAATCATAATTTCAATTTCTAATGTTTACCTCTTGTACTCCTTTAATTTAACTTCATTTAATTCCTACATTATAGTAAACAGTGGCAATTTATACGGTCTACCTAATAAAATCGCCACCTCATTGTGTGTAGAGGCTTCAATGCGGGCAGGCACAGGCTCAATTGCCACTGGTGGTCATATGATTGTGAGTAGAACTTGTCGTTTGTCTCTCTGCGTGCCCTATGGCTCAGATGCAACCAGTGTAGAGTGTAGTCTGCCTTTTGCTCAAAGTCAGTTGGGATAGGCTTCAGCAACCCATGCAACCCTGTGACTATCATCGCAGGATCACACAGGATTGCGCATTGTTGGCTTCAATTGCCTTCCTAATCCTAAAGTTAATTTGCTTTAACCTACAGGTGCATTTGTATTTTTACAGTCATGCCTCTATTTAAGACATTTTAAATGGTCCAGAACTTTTGTCGTAACTTGCAAATTTCATAACTAGAGCTGTACTTCATATGTAAATTCTCTAATTTATTCCACAGTCCTAGCACAACAACCAACTAAATCCTTTTAAAAATTGGTCAACATGTCCCAATTTTGTAAGAAAGCTGTGAAAAACACAAAAATGAGATAAAATGATCATAGACATATTTATTAATGTCACTAAATGAATAACATGTATACATAATCTACCCGTGTTGAAACGCATGAGAACAAGTGAAAGCTACGGGGACAACCCTAACCCATAGAGATAGCACACAAACATGAACACACATTTAAAAAACACAGCATTAAGAATTCAAACTACAACATTAATCAACAACAAACATTAAAGTTTTATAATTTCTTTGAGATGTACTTTTACACCCATTTTATAAGTCACAACTGGTTCTTACCTGCTTCTGTAGTGCTGGTTGACGAACATTTTTGAAAAAAAAACTACAAAGACAATTAGCTTTGACAACTTTTAATAATGTTTCCAAAATGCACAAGACAAACATCGTCTAAGTAGGCACGACTGTTTTTTTTTCTGATTTCTGCTGTTGCGATGGTGGCTGCTTCCTCCTCGGCTACTTTCATGTTGAATTCCTGATCTATTGCCGAGCGTTGCATTTACTCATGCGACTAACGCATCTTGGCTCTTCACGTTTTGAATAAGGATAAACAAAACATCCTTTATTGGTGGGAAGAAATGAAACGATGACAACTCTTTGTCTAAAATAAGAATGCGTTCAAATTCGTTCTAAATGTTGCAAAGGTATGATAAATGATAATTATGTGTGCATAACTCCAACAATATAAGATTGTTGTTTTCCATTTTTGTCCATGGTGGCATCATGTGTGTTGATTCCATTGTATTGTTGCTTCTCTCCTGCTGCTTACTCAGTATGCCCGTTTGTTGCTGGCAAATGAAGTAACAACCACTGAGGTACCTATCACACACCAAAATCCCTGATTCCTACCTTTATTATTAGCAGACCTGGGACAGTCTTTGTGCAATGTGAAGTTAATTTTCCTTTAAAAAAAAATAAAAGATGTAAATGTGCTGTCATGAGTACTACAATGAGGCTTTTGTACTCATCCTCTAAATGGACAACCCACAGCCCAATACAACTTGTATGACTTTGTTTTGGTATTCACGAAAACTCAGCAGTAAACAGGGCAATACATCTGATTCATTTGCATCTAAAAGAGAAAAATATGTCCCAGGTTTGTGTGTGTGGTCCACTTTTAAAGTGGTATTGTTGATGCATGCCCTTGCACTTGGACTTGGAGTGATGTTTGACCCGCTGCACCAGAATGAATACATTGGAGAATACATAGGTTTAATATTTTTAAGAAATCATCAGCCATCATGTTTAATTTTTGTTTACTTAGATTGCTCAAATGTACACTCCACTCTCTTTGTATAACAAAGTTAAGTGGCAGTGTAGCACCCACAAAGCGAGAAGTTGAAATAATATGCTGCCTGTGTGTCTGACATTTATCACCACATTAAGATTAAAATACTACAATCAAATTCACAAAAACACACAACAAAAACATTTCAACAACAGTTTCCTGTGTAGAGGCTTTGTTTAAACTCCTACGACTCTTGCAAGGCATGGATTTTTATTTTCTCTTTGATATTTAGGCATAGTGGGATCTCATGAGCGTAAAAACAAAGAATTATCTTTTTACATGATGTAGGTTCTGAAAAAAAAATTATGTCCACATCATAAGTGGACGCAAATTTAACATTGTAGTCTTTGACAACCAAAAATGTAATGTCCACACTTGGACGCCAGGTCATAGGTTAAGTCCTCTCACTCCCATTGCCAGACCTATGTTGAAACACCTTGTTAAAAGACTGACAATTATCATATTTTCAGGACTTTAAGTCCCATCTGAGTAAAGTCACACAATCCAAAAATTGCACAATGAAGAGGGAAAAGTGGTAGTAGTAGATATTTAGATATTAAACTCTTGCGAATATAATTTTGAGAGCTGGTTTCAACAGTACTCTATCTCTCTCATGAATCAACAGTAGATATTTAGATATTAAACTGTCATGAATCTACAGTAGATATTTAGATATTAAACTCTCATGAATCAACTGTAGATATTTAGATATTAAACTCTCTCTCTCATGAATCAACCTTAGACATTTAGATATTATACTCTCGTGAATATAATTTTGAGAGCTGGTTTCAACAGTACTTAGATATTAAACAAAACTTAGATATTAACCTCTCTCTCATGAATCAACAGTAGATATTTAGATATTAAACTCTAGTTGAGAGCTGTTTTCAACAGTACTTACTCTCTGTCACCATTTGACTGGCGACCAAACTTCCGGCGACCAAACGTCCGAGCGACCAAACGCCCGGGCGACCAAACGTCCAGGCGACCAAATGTCCGAGTACCGCCAAAAGTCAGAGTACCGCCAAAATTCTACTTGATGGGAGTGCCATTGTGTGTCAAGTTTTTGGACACAATTCCAAGCAAAGTAATGACCACTCAAATGTTTGTTCACATCACAAAAGATAGTATGTAAACTGAGTCACTTGCAATATAAAGGTTTTATTTTATATATTGAACAGTAGTGATAGGTAACATCGTGGTGGTACAGTAATCCCTCGATAATCGAAAAATCGTGAAGTAGGGTCACCGCCATTAAAAAGAAAACCCACATATCTATTTGTTTACTTCACTGATGAGTCCTATTAGAAAGACTGGCTTCTGCTTCAATGTTTCAGCATGGATTTTCACATTTTGATTTTATTATTATTATATTTTTAAGTACATAAAATTGTGAAAATTGATGCTGAAACTCGTAAGCGGAAGCCACACTTGTACCGGGACTCAGCACTAAAGTAAAAAAATATATATCTTTTTTAATAATTAATAACAGAAATAAATCTGGAAGTACTGAATTCGCAATAAGTGAGGTAACGATAATGGAGGGATAACTGTAGTGAACCAAAAGTGCCCACTGTGCATGTTAATGTTTAGGAGAGCATGCATAATTGTGATATTATGAGGCCAGCAGTAGGAAGTAATAGGTGATTTTTTCTTTCAAATAGGTGTTGGAGGCCACTCGCATAACCAGAAGGAAAAGTGATATGGCGCTCAAGTGGGAAGCTGGTACATATGCAAATGAGGATGGAGAAGGAGAGAAGGAGGAGGAGGAGGAAGAGGAGGAAGAAGAAGAAGAGTGAAAAAAGATGCTGGAAATAAAGGACATGCAGAGGAAACAGTATTTATTTTACTATTTGTGTTCTGATGATCACGTGACCCTCTAGGCTGACCAATGGAGTTTGAATTTGGATTCTGCAGGTGTATCAGAATTTAGGCGATGAAAGTGAGAAGGTGAGAAGAGAAGTTTAATTTGGGATGAAAGTTTTTGGAATGGTGGTTGCTAAGCATTCATAGGAAGAAACTTAAATACATAGATTTTCACTTGAAAATTTGCCTGAGTCCCTGAAAGTCTCGTGCTCTTAACGACCGCCTGTCGTCGTCTAAATTAGTCTAGATGTGAGGCTAGAATCGTTTTATATTTGTCTTCAATATACGTAGAAGGCTTTGTTTTTCTTGAGAGTTCCAAGTTACTACATTGCATCTTGGAAAAGTACTTGCTTGACCTCTTGGCCTTAGACTTTTGGATACCTGACGCATATGATGATGTACTGTAATCTCCAATCCAGTATATTAACAGTTTAATTTTTTAGGATAAAAAGCAACAATTTACAATAAATTATGCTCTATCACTAGTTATGACTTATTGATGACTTCTTTGATATTAGAATTAAATAGGATGACTGCAAGGTCAAACTCGTTTATCGTGTCTTCATAAGGGGGTTGGATTACTGTATATACTAGGTATATATAGTCTGAAATCACTTATTTTACCATTGTTTTCTGTTGTTTGTTTTTTTTGACAATGTCAGCTGTTATCTAAAACTGAGGTAGGGCTACATATATGACAAATGCACATGTATTCCAGTGTACTTATACTGTATTCACTAGCTTTTCATGGTGCAGCAACAAATGTTTTAGAGAACAACACGTTTTGTATGAATATGGGAGAGGACCATTTCCCCTATTTAAGGAAATAGTATTAATCAGGAAATGGTCTCTACACAATATAACGAAACTCAGTCACTGAATGTGGACATCTGGAATGAATGTAAAACCCCGACTAATTTAAGGAATGAAAAACTTAATTACGATTTTTTTATACTTCCGCATTTTTGTATACCACTTGATCTGAAAAGTGGCAGCAAAATTATTCTACTACTTTGTCATTTTTCTCTGAGAATATCAAGACTGTGCGGTTTGAATAATTTGAAAACAGTAGTCGCCATTTTGACCAGTCAGTGTTTTGTCCAAGTGTCCTCGAGCTAGACACTATCCTGCCTGCCCGTCCCAATGCTGACACTCAATCAAATGCCCAACTAGAATGCATTACAAACACTAGTTTGGGAATTGCAGTTATCCTACCCACCAGCTTCGATTGTATTTATTAGGACATAAGCCTAGCTTTAAATTACTCGTCTTTTTAATTTATGTCAAAGAAACCAGAGTTAAAAACAGAATGTGCCGAGGTGTTTTACTAAACTAAGGCTTCCCATCATATTTAATGAACATTTAATAATATATTTTGTGGATAAAAATATTTTAAATGTATTGGTGTGCTGATGTGGGTTTTCATAAAGTGCACTGCAGGATGAAAAATGTCCAGGGCATTGTCATTTTAGAGGCTTAATCAGATGATATCACAGCACCAGTTGATTCTTGCCCATTTACTTTAAAAAACCTTTGTCAACAAAAACGTTTTTTTTTGTTTGTTTCAGCTTCAGCTTTCTAATGTCCAGTGACACAAAACATATTGCTGCTTCACACAAGTTGCATTGAATGTGTTTGCAATTCTCAGTGGTAAATTTGCATCTTATTTTGTTTGAGTTCTCGATGCAAAGATGATGTATTTTTCTTTAGATAGTACCTTTGTTTTTGACTTAAGTCACTTCAGTGTGCGACATTGCAACCTTATAATTTTCTTTATAACCACCGGGCTTATGTTAACCACTCTTATGTTTAAATTGTGTTCCAATTTATATCACATGTATGGTTCACAGTTATTTGCCTATTCTATATATTATAAATATTTTCTCATTAAATACAAAACTTGAAAACTTTTTAGTGGTTATTTGTGTGTATGAGAGCAGGTGTACTTGAGATCTTCAGATCAAAACATGCATTCCGATTCCTAAAGCTATGAAGACATCAGTAAACTTAAGTACCCAAAAAGTTCAAAATGAACTATGATGCCCGATTTGCTCCCTAAACGTCTCATCAGCTAAGATCGAGTACACCATTGACTTTGGCATTCGATTGCAGGCCGAATTCCATAAATGTAATGTGAAATACCATAAGCGTAAAAGTGTTTTATGAGCGAAATGTATAGAGTAATCCCTCGAATATCACTTCAACTTTCGCAGATTCACTACAGTGTTCCCTCGGTTATCGCTGTTAATGGGGACCGAGACCCCCTGCAATAGCTGCGTTTCTGCGAAGTAGGCGTGCCCCTTCAAAAATGCTTAAAGAAACGTGTAACACGTGCACAAAAGCACCAGCAGGCAAAAACATAGTAGTCCGGATGGAGGATCTTCTGGGGGGTTTTTGCACGTAAGAAACATCGTTATTGGGAGTTGTGACCATTGTTTTTTTTGGGCGGTGAAGATGCGCCTAGAACAGCCATGATGTCATCAATGCGATTCCTGAACTCTCACCATGTTATTGACCTTTTCTTTGGCCTTTTTTGATGCAATTACTAATTCTTATTAAATATTTTGTTTCCACCTCTTGTAAAATGATTTAATTTATAATTTTAATTTAATATTTTTAATTTTTTTTTTTTTTCCTGAAAAAAATCTGCAAAGCTCCGAGTCCACGATTGCTGAAGCGCGAAGTAGCGAGGGGACACTCTACATCCCTGAATGCTGATTTCTGAAGGAAATGTCTTTTTTTTTTTAATGGAAATGTTCTTTGTAAGTTAACAAAAATGTGTAAATCCACGCTGAAACTCACAAGCGGAAGCCACCACTCCTTTGTCTTCTGTTTGCTAGTAGGAGAATGGGCGAAAACAAAGAACTCAACACTGAAGCAATTTTTTTTAAACTCGGAAGTGGAAGCCACTGCCTTGTCCTCCGCTTATCCTAATTTAAAATTGTCTTGATGTGTGTTTGTGTGCCAAAGTTAGCTTCCGAAGGATGTTTGGCCGAATGACAGAGTTTGCAGAGTGTAGAACGGATAGTTAGCCGAACGGATAGCCAGCCGAACGGACGTTTCGGCAAAACGGGATTCGCTCGCTCGCCCCATCCCCGGATCGTGTGTGTACGTGTTTTTCAACTTCAGCCGCGTGGGCCATATACGGCCCGTTACTGATAACATTCATTTAGGAATAACAACGGCATTCAGAACAGTACGTGACAGAAGAAATAGTAGAAAATAGTAGTAGTAGTAGTCATCTGTAGATCTATATCTTGGAAGATTTCTTGATGGTGTAATATTGATTATTTGGACAACGTTGCAACGTTATGATTGACATGATTTTATTGGCTAGGGCATTTAGATGCAACATTATGTACTGATTTAACATAAGTTATATTTTACCTAAACTCACAAAATAACTATTTTCAATGCTTTTTTTAATTAAATCCATTCAAAAATATTTTATAAAACCATGTTTTTTTTCAGAAAGCTGCATATCTAAAAGATGACAATATTCTATATTTTGCGATTTGATTGTGTGTAACACCTCACAATATCAATCCAGAAGGATTAACACATTAATTTTCAATTCAAGAGAATGAGGCAAGCAGTTGTGTTAATGTAAAAAAATCATAAAGCACGTATACTAAGACATGTACAAAAAAAAAACCCGAAAACAAAATCGGCAGCTCTGGCAGAGCTGATATAACGTATGCAATACTACAAATTTTATTGTAACCATTATTTCACCCGTTATTTAAAATGACAATACTGTAAACAGGATTAAAATCTGAGTGGATAAATATAAAATCAATTTATTCAGTTGTTTCAACAGATACCACATTTATATACAGTTATAATAAAATAATTTTAATCATTCTTCAGTGGTTTCATGAATAAAATGTCTACATCCAAGTTTAATGATGATACATTTGCACATAAACAAAAAAACTGTACAGAATGTATTGGCATCTGTTGTTATCTGAAAAAAACATTTTTTTTAAAAAAAGCTAAATTGCTCAAGAAAGACACTTTTGACAAATCAAAAAAACTTCAAGCGGAAGGAATCATAGTGCAGCAATGAATCAGCAGGCAAAATCTAGCCTGAAACGCTAGCAAAAGTAGAACCGGTGTTGTCTATAAGTATGAGTTTACAAATATTGTCAGTGAGAACGTGTCCCTTCTTAGTAGTTTAATTTCACATTAAATGGACCCATCAAAAACTTCTCAGCTGGGATAAATGATACACAAGAAAAGAGCATCTCCCAAAAAAACAAAAACTAACACAAAAATAAAACAAAGTAGACACAATGGCATAATTTATTTGCAGCCGAAATTCACAGAACATTTTTTGACTGCAAGCCAACTGAGGACCTGTGTCATCCTAAACTGTAGGCAATTTATAACTATCATTCCCTCATATTTTTCTATTGTTGCAGTTTTGGGCGGCACGGCGGCGCGAGTGGTTAGCACGTTGGCCTCACAGCTCTGGGGTCCTGGGTTCAAATCCAGGTCCGTCCACCTGTGTGGAGTTTGCATGTTCTCCCCTGACCTGTGTGGGTTCTCTGTGTACTCCGGGTTCCTCCCACATTCCAAAGATGTGCATGATACGCCGATCGGACACTCTAAATTGCCCCTAGGTAGGGGTATGAGTGTGAATGGTTGTCCACCTGCTTGTGCCCTGCGATCGGCTGGCCCACGCTTGTGGCCCGATGTCAGCTGGGATAGACTCCAGCACCCCCCACGAGAATAAAGTGGTAAACAAAATGAATGAAAGAATGAATGTTTCTGCACAGGACTGCATCAGGCAATTGACTTCTATATCAGCTGGATGAAGAAGTACTTGGAAAAAAAATGTATCCCCAATGGCATTCATTTGTTTTTGTAAAGGTAACAGCTCTGCAAAAAAATGCAATAAGTCAACAATATAATAGGCCATCTATTTGAAAGTAAATAGATGGAATTTAACTCCCTTAATGTGAAATTGTATGAAATGTATGAAAACAATGTACCTTTATAAAGAAAGCCCTATTTGAATGTTTGAGTTTGTCATTTAAAAATTTAACCAAGTCATTTGTAACCATCACAAATACAAAATAAAACCATTAATTAATAATAATTATTTTATTAGTGATGTAAGCATTTACTGCCCCATGATTTTCTTTCATGTCACACCGCTTTTGTCCATCTGTCATTTATGACATTGAGATAAGGGTGGACACTATCCTTCAAGGTATGTTGAAGAGTTAAAAAGGTGCAATGAA
Organism: Stigmatopora nigra; assembly: GCF_051989575.1. Classification (NCBI taxonomy): domain Eukaryota; kingdom Metazoa; phylum Chordata; class Actinopteri; order Syngnathiformes; family Syngnathidae; genus Stigmatopora; species Stigmatopora nigra. Next base: position 9,812,155 of record NC_135524.1, on the reverse strand, counting down.
ATGATTACCGTGCCAAAAGACGAAAGACTGCACTAATTTAATTGTATATGTAGAAAACAAATTTGGCACTCAATCCTCTTCATAGTTCCATTCGCCCACTTCTTTCAGGAATTCTGGTTGTGATATTACAACCAGAAATGATGCTCATGCTTAGCTTTTTATTGTTTTGCTAGCTTGTGTGTTGACAAGATGACACGACGAATATATGGAAACAAAAGCCGATCACAGATGGCAAAAATCTGCAGCTCATTCTGGATGTGACATCGTCTGTTAGATGTTTTGTGGTCGGGTCCAAGACACCCGATATGGGAAGAATAATTAAGATATAATTTAGTTGTCAAGTCTTTTCCATCTCATTTTTGAATGGATATGTGCCGAAAATATGATTTTCATTGATTATTTTTTCTACTTTAATATTTCATCGCACCTTCAAAACCACAAAAAACAAGAATGATCCTGTACCATTTAGCTAATGTCGCCAAAAGTTTAGTCAACAAAAGCAGTCGGATGAAATGCAATCTTTAACATCTAGAAAAGAAAATTAGTCTGTAGCTTTATCTGAGCTTGCTGACTGGACTGACCAAGGGGAAAAATAGCACCCTTGTATCACACCGATAAGGACAAAAATAAAACGCACCTCTTCAGAATGTGATTAAATAAGCAGCATTGGCGACTGTTAACATATCTCAAGTAGAAAAGAGCAACGAGATGAAAAAGAATTTCAATAAGATCATTACTCCTTGACCAGTCGTCACGTTGTAGTTGGAATGTCTGCTGTATTCCAATATTCAGAGTCAAAGAAGCAGTCCTTTTAGGGGAAGCTTGGTCCTCGGCGTGAAAACGTTTGTAATAGACGAAATGCTTTAGTCCGTTTCGCTCATTTGGCCAGTCTGTTTCTCCTGCAGGACACTTAAGAGCGATTCCCATGCTGCTTGGCACTGCAGAGAAAATACAATACTGTTTAACACCATCACCGCCTTCATGGAATCTGACAAAAAAATAGTTCACGTTGAACCGAAGCATACATTTTCTAAAACAGTGGTTCTAGTACATTTTATAGTAAGAATACAGTAATACCTTGACATACGAGTGGCCCAGCATGTGATAAACTTGAGATACGAGGACATTGAGCATTGAGTATTCAGGATTTTTTTTTATTAAGCAGCAGCACCATATTTGAACTTGCAGTAGTTAGAGATACGCAGAAATATATACCTGTTAAATATATTTTCATTTTAAGTAATTTCTCAATATTTATATATATTCAAAATGATTTGCTGAGAACCTTAATTAAAAGATCATTCTCAATGTGTTATATTCTGGTGTAAATTACAGTACCTACTGTTATAACTCCTTTCTTTGTTTGGCCGTGAATAAATGTCCTTGTTATTCTAAATGAATGTTGTTATCTGTAACTTGTTATTTTAAATGAATGTTATCAGTAACGGGCCGTATATGGCCCGCGGCCCGAGGTTGAAAAACTTGTACACAAACACGACCGGGAGCGGGGCGAGAGCGTCGGCTAAATGTTCTACGGCTAGATAGTCGGTCGGCCAAATAGTCGTTCGGCTAATTCTACGTTCGGCCAGTTGGCTGTCGGCTAAATATCTTTCGGCAAGTAGACCATGCGCCGATATTTAGATATTAAACTCTTGTTGAGAGCTGTTTTCAACAGTACGTACTCTGTCACCATTTGACTGGCGACCAAAAGCCCGGGGACCAAACGTCCAGGTGACCAAACGAATGGGCAACCAAACGTCCGGGCGACCAAACGTCCGGGCGACCAAACGTCCGGGCGACCAAACGTCCGGCCGACCAAACGTCCGGCCGACCAAACGTCCGGCCGACCAAACGTCCGGCCGACCAAACGTCCGGCCGACCAAACGTCCGGCCGACCAAACGTCCGGCCGACCAAACGTCCGGCCGACCAAACGTCCGGCCGACCAAACGTCCGGCCGACCAAACGTCCGGCCGACCAAACGTCCGGCCGACCAAACGTCCGGCCGACCAAACGTCCGGCCGACCAAACGTCCGGCCAGGTATCTGTTGTGTTTTCAGTAGCCATTTTTGCTACTACCTTTACAGTGTGTGTTGTCTTATCCCTGCTTGCGCCCCTCACTAAGCCGACTTATAACTACTGCGATTGCCCCGAGAAATTCTAAATTACACGAATTGTATCCTCTGCTTTTGAAATGTACCGGGAAGAGCAGTGAAGTCCAGGAGTATGGCAATTCCGAGTAAGAATTGGGCGAAAATGATTTTGTTCTTTCTTATTCAGACCAGCCAGGGGAGTAAGGAGTATGCGGGTAAAATTAAGGCAGTCAACGGGCATTCCCTTTTGTATTAGCCATAAAATGACTTAATGGCATACATATTACAAAAACTGCGGAATGTGGGGGTTATTGTTTAATACTATTGTAAATGTGCGCATTTAATCATTTTTGTGTAAGAGTTTCTTCAATTTGGGACTGGGGCAAGCTCGAGGTCACTCTCCAGGACAGAGACTTAACATTTCACCGAGGACTAATTACTGGAAGATATGACTGACCCTTTCACTAGATGCAAGTTCGTAATGCAGACCTGTTTAGGACGCTTAAATTGTTGCTGATTCAGTGTAGTAGCCATCAACCAACCTATGGGATTACTCGCATATTGTGACGCTCATTTCGCTTGATTATGGAATTGTTTTGCCGAATGGAGGCTTGTTTGTTTAGTTTCCAAGGTAGTTGTTTTTTATGTAAGATAACATTAAGATAAAATGACAACTCTATCTGAGCATGATACCATAAAAACACGAGGGCTATGCGGCGTACCTTATCATAGAAATTGATGTTTTTGTCGGCCATGCCACCGAGAAGGTGTTTGAAGTCCTGCCGCTTGTTGCTCTTCCAGCGCTCCCAGTCGGCCTTCAGATCAGCATTGAAACACTCCACCTTGTCCTGGCAACGCTCCACCTCTAATGGCATCTAATGGGAGAGACAAAAAAAAAAACACTGCTAAAATAGTCCTATGCATTCCATTTTAAAGGAGAGCAGCCGTTTTGTGACATTGGAGCCGACAAATGCTTACTCTCTCCAGCAAATTGCCAGACAGCGCGGCCACAAAGGTGGGGTTTAGCAACAATGCACGACATAGATAGTGCTTACGGGTGTTCTGTCTTCCTGTTTGCGCACTATGGCGGCTTCTAAGCGTCCCTCGTACTCTGCCTGGGTTTGATCGCGCTTCTTCAAAACATTCTGCAAAAGAAATTGGAGATCCAAACTTAAATACAGATTTTGTCAGCTGATTCTGTCATGTTTAGCGGCCGTTACATACAGTAAGATACTAGAGTAAATTGTCAGTCTCACTTTCATGGAGTCGATGTAGAGCATATACTCTCTGAGGACAGGGAGGAAGTCTTGGCCCATGTTCTCAACCAGCTCATCCATTGACCCACAACACGTCGAAACTGAGCTAGCCACAAGCTCAAGGGGGCGCTGCAGCTCCTCTTCTGAGCCTGTCCAGCTAGAGTACACTGTGCTGTACTCCCGCAGCTCAGCCAAGTACTCTTGTGAGGGTGAAGGGATAGTTGGAAAATCGATTAGCCTCAAACAGAATTTCTTAGTAATATTGTTAGCTCATTTAGTGCAGAAAAAATATCATGTATTTTTTACATTTTGACAGGGATTGGACTGGTGACTGATCTCCCATGGAAAATTACTGTAAAGTAGAATATTTGAATATTCTAGTTATGTGAATATAACAGTGGCGGTCCGTGCATTTTCTCGTCGCGCCTTCAACGTATCAATTCAACCCTCTAAAACTATTGTATGGCTCTAAAACCTCAACTGCAGCTACAGCTACGACACATAAAAAATAATCAATGCACAAAAATGTGGTAAAATCTACTTCCTAGCAACATTTAATGATTAAATACAAATACTGGAGCTTTTCAGACATTACAACCGGTCCAAGGAGGAGATTTTCCCGGGAAAAGACAGCAATGGACGTCAATGGCGTACCGGCAAACATTGCCCGAAAATGGGGAAAATTCCAGCCAAAAACAGCATTCATTGATTAAATACAAATACTGTAGCTTTTTAGGCATCAGAACTGGGCCCAGAGTATCATTTCCCCCTGAGAAAGACAGCGATGAACGTCAATACATCCATATGCGTCCTTATGCGATGGACGTCAATGGCGAAATGGCAAAAATTGCACTAAAATGGGGTAAAAACCAGTTCCTAGCAACTTTTAGTGATTAAATACAATCACTAGAACTTTTCAGATATCAGAATCAGGCCCAGAATTGAAATATTATTTAGGAATATAGGCATATTTTACTCACCAAAAATCCTTTTTAACTGTACACAATATCCATTCTACTTTCTTTCATCCTTCTTTTCTATCGCCATCGAACCTAATGCTGAAAGTTGAGCCTGTCCTTTCGCATTTCTGGCATAGTCCGTCCTGAAAATGGCTTTAAATCAACACAACAGTATATTTGCTTGTGCAGCTAGCTCCAGATACAAGTTGCTAGCTCTGGGTCATCACTAGCCAATCATACTTGGTGAAAGCGATGACGTATCCCTACGCCTGTGAGAAGGCAATGAGGTATCCCTACGACTGCGAGAAGGCAATGAGGTATCCCTACGCCAGCGAGAAGGCAATGAGGTATCCCTACGCCTGCGAAAAGGCAATGAGGTATCCCTATGCCTGCGACAAGGCATTGTGGTGTTGTCAACTCGAAGTCTTATTGGTTAAAGCAAGTCTTATCAACGCTTGTTTAATGCAGCAGAGCCTGCATCAAGTATTGATGGAAAATATAATATGATTCAGATATTTCTTAGGCCAGCAGAGAAGGCCTTGACGGCCCGCCACTGGAATATACATTATAATATCTGTGTAAGATGTAAAAATTCTCTACAACAGCTGACAACTTCAGGGCTGTCGTCAAACTAAATGGATGACATTGATTGATTTTTAAAAAAAAAAGGCAAGTGAAGTGATATTGTTGTGTTATCTTTGTGTCTGTTCCTGTTTCACAATCTCAAATGCGTTTCAAGCCATAACTTTTAAGGATATGCATTCTCATTACAGCCACTGAAAATAACGCTAATTTTGCTACACCTAAACTTAATTTTATTTCATCCATCTAATTGAATCCGTAATGTAAAAGTTTTGTGTATAAATGCCAGTTGCTCGGATCCATTGAAATATTCATTTCACATCAGGGTGACACGTAATAGTGTGCTACACAGGGACTGGCTAGAGCTGTTCACAAATTGTAACTTAATCCCAAACAAAAATGAATGAGTTCACTTGATGTTTGGTTATCAGTCACCACCATCATTTTCTTACCTGACTGTTCCTTGAGGATCCTCTGAGCAATCCGATCAATAGTGCCCAGTTTATGGCTGAAGGTGTCCAGGTACTCGCCCATGGCGCAAAATTCTTGCGGCCGCACTCGCAGCTTGTAACCTCCGGCTACGTACTTCACCGAATCACCCACTTTGGTGAGCAGAGCAAGACCCTGGCGTTTGTTTAAATCCTACGGATGCAGAAGTTCAGAATTCTATTTAACCGTGGTCAACAGTTTTGAATCTGACTAATTAAGACGGTAATGAGTAGTACTCTGAATGAATATTGCTTCCATTCAGTCTATCATGCATTTTACTCTCTGAAATGTGAGAGATACTGCTCTTGAGCCACGCCCTGTGAAATAAGCTGCGTGAAATCAATTACATGACAGCGCATGGTGGGATAGTGGAAGATAGTGTTGACTGATTTGATGTATAAATACTTAACAAGATTTCTATTCTGGAAGTAATTTTCACATTTTGTGGTTTTTAAACAATAGGGCTCTCCGTAAAAGTTTTTTGCATTTTCACCTCTATTGTAGGGGCTATTCTGGAATACTATTATAAATGTGAGCATTAATCATTATATGTAGATATAAAAATATGTGCTTGCAACAGAGACAAACGTTCAGTATAACTGTTACCGAAGGACACTGCAGCTGGCTCCGAGGACGTTTAATTGTTTTGCCCTATTCCGAGGACTATTGACCTGACATCTCAGCCAGTACCGGGCTCCGAGGACTTTTGATCTTGGTTTGCAATGAAGAGCCGCGAAGGACTCTTGATTCCAACAGATGGCTATCAATCACCTCCGGGAATACTCACATATTGTTCTTACATTGGGATACTAGAATTGTTTTGCCGAATGGAGGCTTGTTTGTTTAATTACCAAGGCAGTTTGTTTTTGTGTTCCAACCTTAATTGTTATTATTGAATACCTGATAAGCTACAATTTTTGAAGGTGTTGTTTTTGCTTACAGAGTTGGATTAATCAATAACCTTGTAATTGTTTTGATTTATGGCCTCAAAGGGACAGGAGAAATGACCGCACGGAAGAATCATTTGCGGCGGAGACGAGGTCGGAATGTTCTCACTCGCAAGTTTGATCATCAGAGAGGCTAATTTAATTAAATGTCAATAATTGAATCAGATGTCTGCCTGCAGTGTTTTATAGTTATATTAAAGTATAATTATTGATGGACCTAACACCTATTATCGTTGGCTTTTTGTAGAATGAAGCTTTCCCAACTTATTTTCATCTCACCTTAGCAGACAGAAAAGCGTTAAGCTGTGGGTTGAATGAAAGGACCGGGTGGTCCGCAACACGCTTGAGGAATTTGTCCAAGGCTTTCATGCGTGTTTCAACAAACTCTTCCGAAAATCGATCCACCACACCCTTCATTACGAATTTCTCTGGTAAAGGCTGAAAGAAAAGTGTGTTATCCAAGTCGATTCAGGCGCACAATAAATTTGTACTGTCTTTGTGGTCACTTACAGGGATTAGGTGGGTCGGCTGGGCATCCTCCAGTTTGATCCTAAGCCAGTCAAAATCTTGGTAGCGGCGGCGTACACAACATTCTGGAAAATCAAACTCAATCCGGGTTGTCTAAAAAAATTATATTTGCATTGTTAGTCAAGTACAATTTTTAAAGGGGAAAAAAAACGAGCTTCAAAAAATCCCCAAATCTGAAATAAAAAGGACCAAAAAGCCTAAACGTATTTTTAATCATCCAAGATATTTTTTATCTGTTTGTTTTGAACAGCTGTGAACTAAGGGTGAAACAATTGATCTGGATCGATATATCGATTGGGTATGTAAAATTGATAAAAGAATGAATTGTCTAAGATGTATAGTCGTACCTCTACTTACGAAATTGATTGGGGCCAGAACTTTTTTTTCGTTATCAACGTCATCAAAGTGGGCGATCGCACGACTTGTGGACACTTTCAGGATGTTTTTTTTTCTCCAAGGAACAAGAAATTTGTTCCTCCTCGTTTTTTTTCTTATTTGTGCTATTGGAATGGTGGCTACTTCCACCTGAGCCGCCTCCTTGCGTTGCATTTACTCCTGCTCCGTTGAATTTGTTTTGGTGCCCCTCAACAAACTAAATAGTTTCAAAACAAAATAACGGATAAGGAATTCATTAACCTTTTGGGTGATTTCCTAACTCATTTGCATAAAAAAAGCTTTCGTAACCTACAATTTTGTACATGGAGGTATGGCTGCATTGCTTTGTCAAAGTAACTGAAAAGCTTCAGGAACAAAATAGTTGTGTTTTTTTTTTTTATCCTTTCGGTTTAAAGGGTGCCATTTGTTGTTCCATCCTTTCAATTCCCTTGAAATGACTTGACTCAAGACTATAACATCAACAAATATTATTTGTCTAAAATATCGATATGGTATTCTTATAAATTGGGTGATAGACACCATTACCGAGAACAGAAACATTTTTTTTTTTTACGATTAGGAAAACGTACTAGTTTTTTTTAATCAAGGGAGTGTTGAATTCCATTCACAGATCCATAGTAGAACAGGCCACAGTACAATTTTGCCCCCATGCCACCGTTAAAGAGTCTCACATATGCTCTCTTAATTAACACTATCCCTTCATATTTGAATGTGGTATATGTATAAGGCCATTCACACTGACCATCCAAGCACACACAGCAACAATCGCCATGCCACCACAACCAGCAGAAAGGCCCTCTGACTCTTTCATTTTACTCTCCATCACCACTACGGCTAAATGAATAAAAGCAGACTACTGTGATCCTTTAGCACTTCACGACTTAAGTACATGGCATTTTTTATATTAAGTATAAAAAAATGTCCATAATAATGTCAAAGTACATGCTGAAACTCAAGCGGAACACAGGAGATAGAAAGAAAAAGTTACGAAAAAACTTCTGGAACCAGTTAATTTCATAAGTAGAGGTACAACTGTAGTAAGATTTGGAGGACACATTAGAAAATATTATAAAAAATAATTTACACTTGTCATCCATGACAAAAGCTGTAAGCAAACCTTGGTGGAGACTCTGTATGTGATGTAGGTCTCCATGGTGGAGACGTGCTTCTTTGGATCATCCACCGTGACAAACAGGTCACGCAATTCAGTTGCGCCATAATTGTCCTGTGAGTCTGACTCGATGTCATCGTCTAGCTGCAGTCTGTTGAACAGCGAAGACCCCGAGGCAGGACTCGGTGTGTCCGCCACCGTGCCATTGAACAAACCCCCATCCTGAGGGTAGATATTATTTAAAAAATATTCATCAAGTGTCCTCATAAACAAAGAAGTGATAGATTGATGCAGATGTTTGTTTGCGTCTGTGAATTAAGCTCTTGTTGAGGTCGTAGCTATGCGTTTACACAACCCATCATGTGACTTTGACAATGAGGCAAGAATGTAGCAAATGTTTGCACTGAAGACTTGAGACTCAAGTATATCTATTGTCGCCTTGTGCGTGTTGCTTTTCCACATTTTATTTCTGGCAATAGATTTTTTGAAGGAAACACTTTTACAGGCATAGCACCTTGTAGTGGTATACAGTGGTACCTCGAGATACGAGCCTAATGCGTTTCGGGACTAAGCTAGTGTGTCAATTTACTCGCATCTCAAATCAACATTTCACATAGAAATGAACCAAAAACCAATTAATTCGTTCCAACCCTCTAAAAAACACCCAAAACAGTATTGTATTCCCTTCAAAATGTTCAGAAAATGATGCACACAAATGTCCTCTTCCATCTGTTGCTGGATGAAGAACTTCTTAACCAACCGACCACAAACTGTTAGACTTGGGTTAGAGCCAGTCTGCAACATCCTGTCGTTCGAGCCAGCAATCATTAAATCGGCATTTACCTATTGCTTATATTTTGTCCAACTGCCATTCGTCTTGTACTACTCGACAACTTTTTTGAACCTCGTGCCAATATCCTGTGACGACCTACACACTTCCGCTTCACGTCTATAGTTTTATTGTGCTTTCCACTAACAGAACCACAAGGACAATGAGCCACCAAAAAAATGGAACGGCGTGATAAATAGACGCAAGATAAATATTTTTAATATGTATTCTACATTTTTTGCACTTTTGCACTAGGTCTTAAATGACCCAAATGAGATTTTAGACTTACAGTGTAGGATATATCGCTATTTGAGACATTTTTAGAACTAAAATTGAAAATGTCTATTTATATGCGGACACCCTGCACAAACGATTCAACTAGACTGCATGGCTCAAGCAAAAAATATATTTTTCTGTTCTCGATTTTCTTGGTTTCGCACTTTTTTTTTCCATGGGGCAGATACTACAGTTTTTGTGCGGTAAGAAAACAAAGAAGACTAAAAAACTAGCCACACGAGTATCACACAAAGAACAGAACTCATCCTGGACTTTAGACGGAACAAGCCTGGTCCGCTTTGCTGACCTCACTTGGACTACTTATTTATTGATTGTTTATTTCTACTATATATTGATTTTCTCCGTGTCTGCTTGTTTGCTGTTGCGTCCATAGACTCATCGAGTGGCGGGACTTGGCGCTGAACGTCTTCAAAAACCATGGAAGTCATCATGGACTTAAGGCGGAACAAGCGCGCTTCACTCTGCTGACCTCACTTGGACTACATATATAATAATTTCTTATTTATAGATTTTTGTTTTTTTTTTGTTTTTTGTTATTTGTGCACGATGTGGTGAATGCGTTAAATCTCATTATACTTGTATAATGACAGTAAAAACATTCAATTCAGTTCAATAATCTTGAGCTGGACATACACTACAATATTTTTGTAATTCTAATAGTACTGTTCTTTTACATTGTGCAATATCTCAGTAACTGGTCCACTGAAAAGCAGATTATGTGAAACTGTAACTGTAATGATTACTTTTTTAGCATTATTAACAAACTCGAACTTTTTCTAAATTGACTTTTAGAATGTTTTTGTATATTTCTTTGATATTGCAGTGTTTTAATGTGTTCATTTGTTTAGTTTAAATCTTTTTATTTATTATTTTACTGTGCACATTAATTGTGAAGTACTGCTACAATTAATTTCAAATCTCTCCCAAGCCATCACACGCACTCACTTGCCTTCAGTGTTTCACCAGTAGGACCAGCATCCTCATAGTTAGGAGTGTATATTTCTACACTGCAGTGCAAAGCTCAACTAATTGGACATTGTCCAATAATGAACATTTTTCAGTCTATTTGGAGTAATGTTTTAGGAATTAGTATACAGTTAAATAGTTAACTGAATTGTGTTATCTTAGTTTAAATAATACAAAATGCCCAACTCTATGCAAACTCATAACGTGGGGGTTGTACAAAATACGATAATTTAGGTGTTTAAATTAAACATTCGTAAGTCTTTAATGTGAAATTGGAATATAGTAAAGTTATTTACTAGCTTCCATAGTAATTTATCTTCAATATGAACCCTGCCAATGTTAAACAAGGTGATAAACATTTTGGGATGCTGGAAAGCGTTTGCTTTACAGGGTGATATTGTTCTTTGACAAGTTTTACAATCACCCCCGTAATCTGTGTAAACAGCAGGCTACAAAATGTTTTTGTGTTCTTTTAGGAACTTTACACGGGTCCAGTCTACCTTGTCGCCTCCGGAGGTGACGCCGACATCTGGCCCCGACGACAGCGACTCATCTGCGATGGACAGCGGGTGGAGAATCTCTGCGATGTGTTTCTGCCCCGAGCTGGCCAGGCCTCGCTGGGCGCCGATGCTCATTGTGTGGCAGCGCGGCGTCTCGTCTGGAAGTCGAAACTAGGGGCTATTCAGATTCGGCAGCTAGTGGCGCCTCCACGATCGGGCGAAATTATTTTCTGTTCGTCTGCTAGTTACAAACCAATATTCCGAGCCGCTATTCGGTGGTAATAGTCACCTGAGCCCTACAGCGCAGCTGCGGAGGTTAACGCGCGGAAACCGGAAGTAAATATCGTGTGAGAAAAGTACGAACACGGGATTTATTTGCCTTAAAATGAACATATTTTTTCATTTAAAATGTACACCTGTGCAGTAAATAGGAATGTATGCATTAATTAAATACGATGATTAAAGCCCCACCTGTTGTACAACCATGTATTTGTAAAACTACTGATATATATTAAATATTGTGCAATACTTACTTAAACATGTATATAGTATAATTATGTTTAGGTGAGTAAGTGATTGTGGCTGCTCTTTTTCCCCCAGAATATACATGTTGTTGCTTTAATGTTTTCCGTTTTTGAGCAGGCATAACCGTGGACAGCCCACTGGGGCGTCCTGAGATTCCCACGCACCCAGGACTATACAACTCAAAAAGAAGAACGTACGCCAGGGTATGGGTAGTAAAAATCCCATAAATCCTTTCGAATACGTTCAATATCTAATTTTTCTATTAATTTTACTTCGGGAGTATGGCTGCTAATTCCTCAGGACCGGGTAGGTTCACTACTTTCCCCAAGTCCGATGACAACGTAGTCTTTGACATTAGTGGTTCTTTGATCTGCGGTAGCCTTAGTCCGCAACGTAGGTTTACTCTCTTGACGTTTGTGCTCTTTGACCGTATAAACATGGCCACATTCTGATGCTGGCAATACAGTAAGTCTCTTGATATTTTTGGAGTTTGTGTAAATAATATTTTTCATTCAATTCAGAAAGAATCACCCAAAAATTGAAACGATAAGTTTGTGTTGTACTACAGCATGTTTTTGTGTTTTATTGACTTGACTTAACTCATCACTTACATATAAAAAAAATTATACCGTAAAACCTCTTTTTGAGTGACACCTCTGGGTGTGTGTGTGTGTATAAATCAGTAGCGGGCCGTGCATTTCACACTTAGGCCTTCAGTAGTGCTGTGTGTGAATCAATCGAACCATCAATCAGTATTTTATGGCTATAAAACCTTTAATGCAGCTACAGCTGTGACACATAAAAAAATAATCAATAATAACCTAAAAAGATTGAAATATTCTTCAGGAAAATACAGTGGCACTTCTACATAGGAGCACTTCTAAATTTCTGCCTTTCGAGATACGAGGAACATTTCAAGTAAAGTTATCTCTAGATAGGAGAAAAATTTTGAGATGCAAGAAAGCCAGGTGGCCAAGACATGATAAGCTGTTTATCATTGTAGCGCGTATTTTTTGCCGCATCTCTTTCATGAATAACGGATATCTACGAGCACTGGGCTAAGCGTTTCATTTTCCCGTGTCTTTTTCCCGTCACTCAGCGTGAATGCCGGAGTGATCGCTAATACAAGCAGTATAGTATATTATTTATCGTTGGCTGCTCATAAGAACATCAGGGCCATTGGCTCTCTCCCCCACAACTCCTCGTGTAATATCTGTGCTCGCAACTACCTTTTTGTAACGTCTCTGCGAGCACTGAGCGGAGCGTTGCATTTTTTAAGGTAAAAAAAGGTTTTAAAAGAATTAAAACTAAATTAGGTGTGCTGATGGATTTAAAGCACATCTGTATAATTTTGAATTTAGTTTTTTACTTCACACACTTAATTGCATTTTTTCAATACTACAGAACAACAAACTGGATGTACAGTTTTTTCTTGCAAGAGTGTAGGAGTTTTGTGACACAGTTGAACGTGAGAGGAGCCGATATGAGGAAATCTACGATGCCACTGAACGCAATGCAGGTGCTCTAAGCGCAAGATTCTCGCACACACTACCAACAACTCCACGACAGGATTCTGGACAATATTATATGTCAAACACGGACCAGATTTCAAGAACACGAAAGACTGACGTGTCTCTCCCTCCTCAACCTGCAGAAGTTTCAGAAATACCAGAAAACTTTCCACATGCAGACTTCTCCATTTTAACGCAGAGCACGGCTGTACACATTAGTGGGTATGACAGTGAACATCCCCGTGTCCACTGCTTCTGTTGAACGAATATTTTCAGCCCGAAACAGAATCAAAACTTATGCCAGAAAAACAACAGGACAGACTCGACTATCAGCATTAGCTTTGATGGCGATAGAAAAGAACTTCTTGATGGACCTCAAACGCAGGTGTATTCTGTACCACAGAGTAATTGAAATCTTCTTGAGAAAAAGAAAGGAGGATGGATTTTGTGTATAAATAAAAATAATATTTGGTGCGCAAAATGTCTATTATCCTAAATAATAATTATTTAGGTTATTATTGATTCTTTTTTATGTTGCAGCTGTAACTGCATTAAAGGTTTTAAAGCCATTAAATAGTTTTGAGGGTTGGATTGATTCACACACTACTGAAGGCCTAAGTGTGAAATGTACGGCCCACCACTGATATATAGATATATATTTAGAGAGCTAGAGAGCGAGAGAACTAGAGAGCTAGAGAGATAGACATAATGAAATAATGAAAAAATGAATGCTGAAATACTTGGTACCCTGGTGGTCTTAATTTGGTTTTCCTATTTTCGATTCTGCTATTAAAAAGCAGTCTTCCAGAACAAAGCCAGAGTGCAGATTTTGGCTGAGCTGGAAAAAGAAAGGAAGCGATTACTACAAAATCAGTCCGTGAGCACTCCAGGAGCCAGGTAGCGTATAACTGGGCCTAAAGTTTTTAAATAAATTTCAATGATATATATATAAAAGTTTGGGTCACCACCATTTAACCTATCAATTAATGTAGTTTCCTGACGAATAGTAGTTCAAATTTGTCCTCTGTAGAGGACATTTGTGAAACTAAATATCTCCTACCCAGTGCATCCAATTACATTAACTTTTTTCCCGTTAGAGGACACTCGGAGCTTTCCACTGATACCACATTTCTTTTGCAGTATTCAAATTACTTCACATAAATTGGGGAATTTCAATTAGACAACATTTTTTCCTGGTAATCGGGAGGATATTACGAAAGGAAGTAATTCCTCATGTGAATGTCTATTTTACATAAATTCCCTAAGCATTTCAATATCCCGTCACAACGCAAAGGACTTCCGGGATAGTGCAGAGCAGCAGCACATTGTTGCCCAGCAGAAAGCAGCCTTGCAGGTAAAACAATGTTATCAAGTGCTCATGTTAAAAGTTCAAAATGTCATAGGTAGTTTGCTGTTTGACTATTTTTTTTTGCCCCAACAGCACGCACATGTGCACTCGTCAGGCTTCTTCATCACTCAGGACTCATCATTTGGTAACCTCATCCTCCCTGTACTACCACGCCTGACACCCGAGTCATGACCGTCTTGCTCAACCTGTGTGCACACTCACGTCTAACTTTCAAGCGCACCTCTTGGGTCTGTCAACACCTGTGTATCCTGGGAACAATATCTGGGAATTTAATGGTTAAAACAAGTTAAAACCTCAACGTGTTAGACTGGTGTTTTTGGATGTATACTTTCTGTGTATATGTGACATTTCATGGCACCGACTTTCATTCATAGGGCTCATTTCGTGGAGCTCAAATATATTAGCACTATGTGGAAAATTAAATTGTAATAATCCTTTGACTGATGTTATTTTCTTTTTTTTTTTAAATTTAGTGATTATCTTAAGACCATTTCAAGAAACTACGAAATGTTCTCGCAAATAAGCCGTATTTGTAACTAAAAAATGATGACTGATTCAAGTGTACGGCTCATGTGCACGAGACCTACTATACTCTTTTTCACCCGTAGATGTCGGAAAAGTAACTTATTTTCTTTTTTGCAGTACAGTGTTCCCTCACTTATCGCGGTTAATGGGGACCGGGACCCCCCGCAATAGCTGCATTTCCGCGAAGTAGGCGTGCCCCTTCAAAAATGCTTAAAGAAACGTATAACACGTGCACAAAAGCACCACCAAGCAATAACATCATAGTAGTCCAGATGGAGGATCTTCTGCAGTTTTTTTGCACGTAAAAAACATCGTTATTGGGAGTTGTGAACATTGGTTTTTTTGGGCGGTGAAGATGCGCCTGTAAACAGCCATGACGTCATCAATGCGATTCCTGAACTCTCACCATGTTATTGACCATTTCTATGGCCTTTTTTTGATGCAATTACTAATTCTTATTGAATATTTTGTTTCCACCGCTTGTAAAATGATGTAATTTATAATTTTAACTTAATATCTTTAAATTTTTCATTATTTTTTTACCTGAAAAAAATCCGCGAAGCTCTGAGTCGGCGATAGCTGAAGCGCGAAGTAGCGAGGGAACACTGTAATAAAATAACCATTACTGTATGAATTAATTCCTAATGACATTGAACCTAATAACGTGCTTTTGATTTATACAGTATCTCAGAAATATCACGTGTGATGACTTTTCTTAAGATTTTCCCTTCAAAGTAACACATTGTTGTACTAGCTATTTAAACCATGAATATGGAGGTAAAAATTGTGAATTAGGGGTCTGCCTATATGCGAGAAATTGTAAAATTTGATGATTTTAAGGCATTTTAGACATGCGTGTAACATACCTGTCAACTTGAACGTTTTAGACGTATTTTATACGTTTTTACCAGTTCAAATTATGTACGCTGTACACCGACTTTTGTACGGAAAAAAATCGCCAATATTTATGAAAACCAATCTCACAAGACCGTTTTGGCTAAAATCCAGATAGTCTCGTAGGCTGGTAGCCAACGACGCTACTGTCATCGATCGTTACTATTGTCACGGTATACCAGCAAAAATGATCCTCAATCGTATGTATTTTTTAGCGGTGCGTACGGCAATATCGATAAAGGGCATGCGCATACGTAGATATATATAGAGTAAATATCGTGGAAGCAAGCATGGAAGAGCCACCTAGTAAAAAACGAGTTACCACGAGGAAACATGCGTCATAATCATTTATAAGGGCAATTATCGGCACAGTTTGACAGGTATGATGTAAATACGGTAATTGGCTTTCTGTCATGTTCCTCTTCGGCTGCAAGGCAGAGTGGAATCCATGAGATTGAAGGAAGTGAACGAGAGGGAAATGGTGCTTAACTTGGGAATTTTAATGAAAAATAACCATACAATAATCAAAACTAGAATAAAATTAATCAAATAAAAACTAAACGGAGACGCACAATAGCAAAGAGGAAAACATTACGGAAACAGGACACTCTACTCCCACAAAGACGTATCAAAACACAGGGTTTAAATATACAGACTCAGACAAAACGCATACAAATTACACAGACAGGACCAACAAAGAACACCCCCATCCTCAATGTGAATAAAACCTGACACGCATTGCCATGATTCTTCACCAACTCTAGTCCTCGAGGGCACCTATCCAGTCTGTTTTCCATGTCTCCCTTCTCCAACTCACTTGAATCAAATATCCAGGATCATTTTCAGGCTTCTGGCATTGCCTTGGAGTTGATCATTTGATTCAGGTGAGTTTGAGTAGGGAGCTATGGAAAACAGACTTGATAGGTATCCTTGAGGGGCAGAGTTGGTGACTCCTGCACTAAAACCATCAATGTGCAATCAATTCATTACACACATCAGGTGTACATAAAGAAGAGGAAATGTTACAGGGATGTATTTTGGTGACTACCTAACACCTGAGGAGCAATTTGCACAACTTGCTTTTGTAGAGGACGCCCAGCGGATGAGTGGTTAGCTCAAGGACCTCACAGCTCTGGGTTCAAATTCAGGTTGGGCTACCTCTGTGAAGTTTGCATCTTTTTCCATGTGCCTGTGTGGGATTTCCCTGGGTACTCCATTTTTCTCCCACAATAAAAAAAACATGCATGGTCGGTAGGCTGTTTGAAGACTAAATTGACCTTAGGTATGAGTGTCAGTGGGAATGTTTGTCCATCTCCTTGTTCACTGTGATCGACTGGCTACCGATTCAGGGCCTCCCCCACCTCTGACCCAAAGTCAGCTGGGATGGGGTCCAGCACCCTCACAAAAAAAGTGGTTCAAACAATGAATGAATGTTTTTTGTTGAACCAGGCCAGAACACATCAAGGCTGAGCAAAGTGGGAATTTCAACCACAGAAGCAGGGCAATTAACTTTGTTTTATACTTCACAATGCATGTTAAATCACCAACGGGGCTTCTAAAATTGTACTTTATTAAAACATTTCAATACTCGTCCAAATATTTTCTTTAGTATGACTGGTTGCGCAGCCTCAAAAATATTTAACGAGAGCTTGAATTTTTTCTTCTACTACCTCGGGTCTATTTGGAACATCTTCCCATCTCATTTCACCTCATTTTCTTAACCGCTTTATCCTCATTAGGGTCGCATAGGGTGCCGGAGCCTATTCCAGCTGACTCGGGAACAAAGGTAGCCAGCCAATCGCAAGGCACCAGGAGACGTACTGCCACTCAGTCACACCCACACCTCGGAGTAATTTAGAGTGTCCAATGAGCCTACCATGTGTGACAGGGTAAAGTGAGTTAAGTTATAAATGAGTGCATGTGTGATGTAAAACTAGTTTTGGGATTGGGTGTTTATCATTTTTCGATTATTGATGCCTCCAGCCAAATAGCAAGGGTATTGATCGGTATTCCATTTTTTATGTCTGGGCTCATGTAGCTGAAACGCGGGGGGATGTTCAGGCATTTCAGTAAAAGTTGGCTTGAAGATAACAACAACTGACCTGTCTGGTTATTTCCCCCTGTGTTTTTAAGGCAAATAAATTGCCGAATTTAGGGGTAAAACACATGCATGTGGTTTTGGAATGTGGGAGGAAACTGGAGTACCCACGCAGGCCCAGGGAGAACATTCAAACTCCACACAGATGAATGTGACCTGATTTGAACCCAGGACTCCAGAGCTGTGAGGCCGACACGCTAACCACTCGCTCCACCAGGCCGACGGACTATCTTCCCCCTAAAAATATTTTGACAAGGTGGCAAACTAGACCTTAACATGATGCCACTTTCGTAGTCTATTAGAATCGGCACAATAACTCTTTGGATTCCATTGACAGCAATAGACGTCAGGGACCGAACAAAGACAGAGAATAAAATACTAGGATGAGACAATTCACTGTATAATACGATTTAAATCCAGTAGTGTTATGACTTTATTATTGTGGCCTCGTTCTTATTTCTCTCTCTCTTTGTTTGGTCACAATACACCGTTTGAGAAGTGGTCGTACTTTGAAACGACCGCTAGATGGCAGCATCTGTCACACCTCCCAGTCCAGTCGCCCCTAGCCGCCTCTCTCTACTTATAGTTTCTCTCTTTTCTTCCGCCTCTTACTATGGCTTTCTCTGGAAAGAATCAGTCTTCACTGAGTCGCCGGTTCTGGAGAATCCAGGTGGAGTACGAGAGCATCACAGCACAAGTGGATTGGAGTAAGGGAGTCAAGGTGCGTGACACAAGTGAGTGATGGGCCTGACATTTGTGGCGGGTTGTTCGGTGCAGCGTCAAAATTAGCTAAATTTTCAGATGAAGGGGGTGACTAAACCCCTTGTTCAGTTCTTCATTGGAGTCGTTAAATTTGACTATTTAAAACACAATTTCCAGCAGAACAACTCGTGATGTCTGTTAACTTACAATGATTCTGCAGGGGTCCACAAACTATTCCAGAAAGGGCCACATTGGGCTCAGGTTTTCGTTCCATCCTATAAGAGGAAACCTTTCCACTAATCTTTTATTTTAGAAGTTCATTCATTGGATTGCAGTCAGGTGCTTCTTGTTTCAGCAGAAACCTCATTGGTTAAACTGCACCCTCAGCGGCCCTCAAGGACTGATTTGCAAACCCCTAATCTAAAGGTACACCTCATAAACTGTACGAACAAACTCACTCGAGCCTTTTTTTCTTCTTAAAATCGCTCTTAATAGAAAAATAAACAACACGGGGCTTTTGAAACGTTACATGTTCAATTTTCGCAAAATTTGTTCACCGTTGATGTACCCTGTCCGTACCATGTCATATTATTTTCTCACTCACTTGAATTTCCCTCTTTTAAGATGCTTTTCAAAGAGATGAGAGCAATGTTCTATATTTGACATGAAGGTAGCAGACAGTTCTGAAGAGAGCAAAGTCCAGTGGTGCACATGAGAGGATAAAATTTGTTCCAAGCACAGGGTTCATTTAAAAAAAGAAAAATAGAAGGGCTTTTCCATTTTAAGTTGGATCTTCTTCATAAGGTGGCCCGGTGGATGAGTGTTTTGCACGTTGGCTTCACAGTGGGAGATCTGGGTTCAAATCCAGGTCATTCCACCTGTATGGACTTTGCTTTTTCTCCCGGGGCCTACGTGGGCTTTCTCTGGGCAATCCAATTTCCTCCCACATTCCAAAAACATGTATGTTAGGCTAATTGGACACCCGAAATTGCCCCTATGTATGAGTGTGAGCGTGATTGGTTGTTTGTCTCTTTGTGCCCTGGGATTGTCTGGCCACCAATTGAAGTTCTGGATGTATTATCCGGATGCGTATTGTCGGGTTTAAAACCATATACATTCAATAACTTCGGATCAGAGGAAGCACGCGGAGAGTCGGCTTGATGAGATTTTCAAAGACTTCAGCTAAAGGAGGGGTCAGAGTAGCCAGCGCTGGGAGATGTGTCCATCCCCCAGCCTGACCAGTTCGAATCCCTACCTACCCCAAACAGTTGAGCTAGTTTTATTGACAAAGGGTCATGTGACCTAGGTACAAACTTTAGGTGGGAAGAGGTGAACAGAGAAATGGGCGTGTCTTGGTATATGACACGCCCCCATGATGGAAATTTCGACTAGGCTCTGCAAAATTCTATCCTAGTGACTATACTGAATAAAAGTATAAATAATACATTTTATACTCAACACGTATATTCTTCAATCTATTATTTTACAGATGTTAACAAATCGGCTTTTTATGTTGAGGTTGTATATTTATGCTGTTCTTGACCATACCTGAGTACTGAAGAGCTGGATGTAATGCTTTTGGTTTTCTTTTTGTTTGGTTGTTTGGTATTCTGGCATAATTTTATTGGATTCATGAAATGTTTTCTTTTGTGCTCTTTTTTTGGCATACGTGCATATATTATATTATATATTATTATTAATGTATTATTATTTGTTTAGGAGGGCAATTTGTGTGTGGCAATTTTGAGGAAATGGAGGATAATAAGCATACGATCTGACCAGAGAAACCACAAGACATTTTTGTCTTTCAAAGTCTTGAGCCGCCAATGCTTTATTTAAATAAATTGACTTATGCCCCTCATTTATGGAAATTTGTTGCCAAAGACCCTTTGCCTCAGATATTGTATTGACTGCCAAAATTGAAGTCGGAATATTTGAGGGATTTCCGTATACATATGCTCTACTTACAAAATGTTCAATTTAGGAAAACATTTATGGTACCAATTAATATCGTAAGTAGAGGTACGACTATATTTGGACAAGAATACATTACAGTATTTTTGTATGCTCATAGTAACTCTAATATTTAATAAATACACTTCTTCATAATTGTTTCCACTCCTGAAAACAATTTTACATTTTTTTGTTTTTTTTTTACATCTTTTCAACATGTTGTCATGTTTCAACACCTTCCCTAATGTTGCTGTTTCAGGGTTAGGGTTGAAGCTTTACCACACGACCAAGTTTGAAGACCAGGTTCACATGCTGCCAATATTGTTCTCTTTCAGGAAGAAAAAAAAACAAAGAGAGTCAGTGGTCATTTATAAGGGAAAGCGCATGCCGGCCACATAGTTATACTACTATTGGTGAATATTATTCAAAATTACGAGGAAGATGGTGGACATTTTACACCATGCGGCGTGATAACCAGAAAATCTAACACGCCAGATTTCTTCTGACGTGGTTGTAAGGTGTCAGAGACACCAGATCGGCAGTTGGTGGATATGGCACTGTTAGAGTACAAGTCAGGCTTATTTATACGTAATATGTCAATTCCAACTGCAGGGAAACACGCCAGGGAAGAAAGCATTGTCTTTTTAAAGAGACCAGAAAAACAGGAGTGAGGTGGAGGAGTTATAGGTCAAGGTTGGACTGCATCAGAGATCATCTTTGAGGCCCTTCCAGTTTACTATGTACATGCCACATTTTCCGGAAACATTAAGTCACACTACTTTCAAAGTTTGTCTAGACCTGAACCTTATGTCCTTTTTTTTTTCTTTCACTCTAACCGCCAACAGCTTGCTATGTAGTGTTAATGTCTTCTTGAGTTTTTCTCAGTGTGCCTGAAATGATTAAAGTTAAGGATTGTGAAGTTGGACCCAAATGCATGGAAGCAGGCATACACTCAGGAATGGGGTAAATTGTTGTGTTCTTTAATCAACATAACCTCGTCCTCAAAAATAGAAGGATTGAACTGACGTGAACAAATATGAACTGAGAAGACAATCCCACAAGAGGCTGACAAAGACTAAGGGTTTATAAAGAAGGAGAGTGATCATGGCCGGAAAATAACAGGTGAAATCAATGATTAATCACAAGAAAAAGCCAAGAATACTACAAAAACTCAAACTATATTACATATATATTACATATATTACATTGAAACAACATATTTTACAGTTTTTTTTTGTTATAACATGAATTTCACTCTCTCTTCCCGTATTCTATATGGTGTACTGTATACAGGGGGCAATTTTTAAAAAAATAAAAACATTTTTTTTTTTGGAATTAAATTCAAATTAAGCATTTTTGAAGGGGAATCCCTACTTCGCGGAAATTCACTTATCGCGGGTGGTCCCGGGCCCCATTAACCGCGATAACCGAGAGAACACTGTACTCCAGTGAAACCTACCGTATTTTTTCACATATTGACCCCCTCCCAGTATAAGCCGTATCCTTTATATATTCACGATTTCTCTCGTATAAGACGCCCCCTAATTCACAATTTTACAAACTGTGTAAAATGAAAACTCTTAAGGAAAATTATCGCATGTGGTATTTCTGAGATACGTCTGCGGGGTTGCACATTCTGAAAGGTTGTTGCCTGCACGTAGACGGATTCAAAAAGGAAGTCACAACCAGAAAGTGAGTCCGAGTCTCTGATACACATTACGCATGTATCAAGGTAGATATTTTAATGATCGACTGGAATACCTTCGATCAGCCTCAACTATTGGGATGTGCTGACATGGTAAACACAATGAACACATGTAACAAGGCTACTCACGTCTGGCCAGTCAGAGCACGTTTAACTACTGGTAAAAGGTAAGATGGCAGACACAAGTAAGTGAGTCTTTTCATGTTTTATGCAAGATTTTTTTCTCGAATTTCATTAAAAGATCTCAAAATTAATTTTGTTTAGCTTTTATCTGTTTATATTTTCTCTATGTTTAAACAAATGACCGCATTGGCCGCATTGACTTGCATTATGGCCTTTCGTCTTTGTCACCCTGCATTTTTGTCAAATCGAATTTTTGCACATATAAGACGTACCCTTGATTGAGTCATCATATTTTGAGTTACAAATACAGCTTAGATGCGAGAAAATACAGTATGTTTTTTTGTGTATTCTTTGGCTGGTGCGGTTTATACTCTGGTATGTCTTATAGTATGAAAAATATGGCAGATGAAGGTAAATGATGAGTTCATTAGTAAAAGACTATCGAAGATGGAACTAGCAAGCAAGAAAGAGCGAGGAAGACTAATTAAGAGTAGATGGGTGGTTGTGATATTGGAATACATAAGGGCATGCTGTGTTCGAGAAGGAATGGACAAGTTGAATAAAATGAAGAAACAAAACACCTGACAAGTTTATACTAAATATAACAAATGTATGATAAATAAAAATGATGTGCTCATAACTCCAATTTACAGTATCATCAGGTTTGGGTGGAATTCTACGTCCAAGCTACATATTCTTGGCTATTTAATGGTTTTATAATGATATATGCATCCATTTAAAATGTTTACAATCAAGTGGTCGTTCTAATATTTTAGTTGCTAATACAGTGTTCCCTCGTTTATCGCGGTTAATGGGGACCGGGACCACCCGCGATGAGTGCATTTCCGCAAAGTAGGGATTCCCCTTCCAAAATGCTTAATTTGAATTTAACTCCAAAAATATATGTATATTTTTAATGTTTTTATTTTTTATTTTTTTACCCCCCTGTATACAGTACACCATATTGAATACGGGTAGAGAGAGTGAAATTCATGTTATAACAAAAAAAACCCTGTAAAACATGTTGTTTCAATGTAATATTTGTATTTTTTCTTTCCAAAAACAATCCGCAAAGCTCTGCATCCGCGTTAACTGAAGCGCGAAGTAGCGGGGGAACACTGCACCGAAATTCATAGCAGAGATTTTCATGTGTAAACTCTTTAGATTGTGCAAATTGCCTAAAATTTTGTTCTGTGTGTCTGTATTCCACCTGTGTCACTTGCTGATGCTGGCCATCCCACTGTCTAAAATCAGCACAGCAGCGCTATCTAAGTGTAACAAAACTGTAATTAGTAATGGCTCAGATTTTGACTGGTTTAATTTTAGCAGATGCCTAGATTATCCTAGAGATTTATAACCCAGGGAACATTCAATGAATCGCGCTTTTAGTAAATCCTGTCCTTCGGGAAAATGCAATCCTTTGAACGGCATTACTGAGAGAAAGCGGAGAAATCGCTAATATCTATCATTCTATATGACTGCTGCCAAATATAGTCAGTAGTAAGCTGGCTAAAGTGTCTCCAAATTCTGCCTGCTTATTCAGCTGCTTGTTACAAGGGCATTAACTGTCCTGTTCGCACATCACATGCTGCATCTACACAGCTTAGGTGGGCTCACACACACACACGCACACTCACACACACACACGTCCTCTTGCACCCTTCAACCTTAGCTGTGCCGTGATTTGGATTTTAAATCTGTTTTCCAGCCAGCTGTGGACCTCTGTGTCTAAAAATGATTATATTCCCTACAGATGCTCAGCTGCGTTGGAATGTAATATCTGTCTGGGCCAATGTGGGGCTGTTGTCCACTGAAGATTGTTTTTTTAACAAGGGGTCTCAGACTCACTTTGATTCGTGAGACACATTGAAGGCAATTAGATGTCATGTGGGCCAGACCACTTTATTTTTGGTCAAATAAGTTCACTTGCTGCCAGTAATTCACAGAGTCCAATCTATTTTGACCTAGTCAAAAACTATTGGACACCCGGCGCCATCAATTGCACAGAAAAATGAACATTCACAGCCCTTACTCCCATTTTAAGGCAACAAGTTAATTTTGCCTCACTTGGTTGGAATTTTGTGGTAATCATGGGTCACTTAGCTGCTTATTTTAGATCGTGAGCTATTGATTTGGGGAAATTTCTGTGTTGGCTCCTCCTGATTTCGTGGCACTTTCTGTTGGTTTTGGGGTAATTCTAGAACTCAGTTTTCTGAAGTTCCAAAGCACCTGAAAGGGCGAATCAGCAGGAAGCTATTACTGTGTCGGTCGAGCTGTACCTGTAACACAATTTCATTGGATTTGTTACAATGACAAATAAAGACATTCTCATGGGACATTGTTATAATTCTCATATTGCGTAAATAAATGTTTTTTAGTGTGCTATTACTTATTGTGAATTCCTACTAAATATAGTTATATTACATTTGATTCAAAATAACACAAAATTTACTAAAGCCCAGGCTTGCGGACTGTCACACGCTTTCTATATTCTCATTAGGGCCAGAAGTGAATTACAGCCGGATTTAGCGTGGTTCCCAAGTCACAGTGTATATTGTAGAATAATATGAGTAGTCATTGACAATAATCTATTTATATTTGGGAGAAACAATTTCAAAAGTGAATTTAAAACAAGAACTCATGATGAGAAAAACCTTTGAACTCTAGAGTCAGGCCTGGAGGAGAGGCACGGCAAGCGCCTGGTGGGTAGGCCTATACCCATGGGTCCTGGCCAGGCACTGCCTGAAGAGACAACATGGGCTCCCCTTCACATAGGCACACCACCTGTAAGAGGCACCATGGAGGTCGGGTACATTGACAGTTGGGCGGCAGACAAAGGAGGTATCCCTGGTGGTCCGATCCCCGGCTGCAGAACCTAGCTCTTGGGATGTGGAATGTCACCTCTCTGGTTGGAAAGAGCCTGAGATAGTGTGTGAGGTTGAGAAATTCTGACTCAATGTAGACGGGCTCACCTCTACACACAGCTTAGGTTCTGTTACCACTCCTCTCGAGGGGGTTGGACACTTAAACTCTGGCATTGCTCACGGTGAGAGACACTGAGCGGGTGTGAGCATAATTAATGCCTCCTGGCTTGATGCTTGTGTGTTGGGGTTTACCCCGGTAGAAGAGAGGGTAGCTTCACTTTATCTTTGGGTGGGGGTGATGGGACCTGACTGTAGTTTGTGTGTATGCACCAAATAACAGTTCATAGTACTCATGTCACGCCTTTAGTTAAGACGTCGAGGCGAGGAAACAGGGAATAGGATCCAATCGCATGGAAGCAGGTGAGGATGAGGGAAGTGGTGCTCAAACAAAAACTTTAATAACTTAGGCAAAAGGCAAAGAAAGTAACCAAGGGACTTGGTGAGAAATAACAAAGATTAAACCTGACTTGGGAAAACACGAGGAACGAGGCATCTTGGAACATAGAACGAGACAACGTGGAAACATGGCATGGCAAATCAATGGTATATTCCGACAATGACTGAATAATCAGTGTGGTTTAAATAGGCACAACAGAAACTAATTCACAATGATGTGCAGCTGCGCGAGAGCAACGGCAAGACAGGAGCCCAAATTAGGCGTTGTATTAGACCCCGAGACATGCTCACCATACTAGGAGCCCTACGAGTTGTGATTCTAGCCAGCTTTGACCAGTCCAGGTTCAACTCTTCCAGGGTTTGGTACACTTTGCCGAAAATATCCTCCCCGTCATAGTCCCTTTCAGACTTTGGAGGGCTGCCAGTTTCTTGCACATCTCAAAGTTTACACTAACTCCACGAATAAAAATGAGCAGCTGCGCGGTGTCTGGCACGGTTGTGCTCTAATCAGTGTTAATCAAAAAAATCTAATTCTTTCGTCTTCTGCTGCAGCTGGGCATAAACAGGTACAAAAGAAGTTTAATCTAACCTTGCACTAAAATTTGTTCTAACTTTTGTGCTAAATATTTATACTTTTCTTCTCCCGGGTTGGTCTATTTGCCCCGCCTCCACCCTGACTTTCAGATGCAACCTATCCAGGGTTGTTTGCTTTTATCTTCCCTTCAAAATATTCCCAAAATGATGCACACAAATGTTTTTACAATAGGATAAAGCACGACCACTTGTTAACGAAAAGTAGTATTTACTCTGCTCCTATGCTCCTCCACCATTCTGCACTGTCAAAAAAACACTGGAAAAAAATGCAGCGCCCAGCCCAGTGCTCGTAGATACATTACACCAGGGAGATGCGACCCAGAGAAAAAAAAAAGGAAATTTACCCAGAGAAAACCAAAACAAGCCCAGTGGGAACATGCCAACGCCCCACTGTTAATGCACTAACCACTTGCACATCAGGCCATGCAAAGTTAAGAAAAGACTTACTAACTCTTGGACAATTCATACTTTAATATAAATAAATACATTATAAATCTCATCCGTCTTTTTTCAGAACCGGTTTATCCTCTCTAGGGTGGCAGGGGGGTGCTGGAGCCTATCCCAGCTAACTTCGGGCCAGAGGCGAGGAACACCCTGAATCGATGGCCAGCCGAACGCAGGGCACAAGGAGATGGACAATCAAGCACGCTCATATCCATACCTAGCGGCAATTTAGATCCCGATCTTTTTTTTTTTTTACCTTATTCCGATTGTCTGAAAATGACATGACCGCACCTAATTTCATATCTGGATAAGGGACATCTCTATTAATTGTTGTTTTAGAATGGCCTGCCACCTCTGTTGCCTCTCCAGAATTTAATATTATGTCATTTTCAATATAAAAATAAGATTCATGTTTTTCCTTTGTTAACTCTGGAGAAACAGCTGCATAATAACTAAATGGTGACTTGTCACATGGACAGTGGTTCAATTTTGTCCTAACTAATATGATGGTTGAATGACATTATCGTGAATGAAACAGGCAATTCTTCGGAAATTAAGATCTCGACATCCACTGCAATATGGCTTTTTTCTTTCTTTCCTCCTCCTTTCACTCCTCTCCTTGCCTGACTTTTCTGTCAGTCACACATGAAACAAAACACAGCGAGCTGTGAACAGAGAAAGGACACCTCACTCTCTGGACATCCCACGAGAAATCTCACTTTATCCTTCTTGTCATCTCTTACAAGCGCTTTTTTTCTCTTTCTGATGCTTGTGGTGTTATTTTGAATCAAGAAGCGATATGATGGCTGGCTAAAGGAGTATTGTAACATCGTTGCTTCACGTAAACTCAGTTGGTCAAAGATGTTTTCATGATGAAACACAACATAATTATTCCTTAGTGAGACAGTTATATCAGTGCAACCCCATAAGTATACATTTGTTACATGTGGACCAGGATTTTAAAGTTCCGTTTGAGTCGGGGCACTTTGCTGATTGATTGCTTAACCCAAAAGATGTGCTAATATTTTGGGTCAAATTTTACTGAAGTACGAAATCTGGACTATTTCAGGTACACATTTAGGTTGCTTTAACCAAAAATGCTTCGTTATCACTCATCTCATCTCATTTACTGAACCGCTTTATCTTCATTATGGTCACGGGGGGTGCTGAAGCCATTCCCAGCTGTCTCCAGGCCAGAGTTGGGGGACACCACGAATTGGTGGCCAGCTGTGTGAGAGTGTGAGTGTGACTGGTTGCTTGTGTCCTTGTACCCTGCAATTGGCTGGCAACCAACTCAGGGTCTACCCCTTCTCTGGCCTGAAGTCTGCTGGGATATTCTCCAGCACCCTTACGGCACTAGTAAGGATTAAGCAGTTTAGAAATGAGAAGGTAACTTTTCAATATATGTGACTATGAAAGTTTCTTTGTCTAAATGTCTCATGCAATTGACTGGAAACCAGGGAAATCGATTGGTAACATTGACAATTTGAAGTCACAACTAATGAACCTTAACATAAGTCGTTCTTGACAGCCTGCATTAACTGCAAGCTGTTGTTATTATGTTTTTTAGGGATTCGTCTGATAATTCTGGTCTTACTTTTTACAATTCCAAACCATTTGTACACATCAATACCTGCTTGATGCCCCTTGTGTCATCCAGGTGTTTGTGATTATCTTGTCAACCCCTCTCTGTCTATTTAAACCCTCTGTCTTTGTCAGCCCCTCATCAGATCGTCTGTGCCGTTTTGATCATGCCTGTTGACATCTGTTCCCTTATGTTCATTCCTCCTCAAGTACCTTTGGGTTTTCACCATAAGTTTGCTTTAGTTGTTAATGCTGTTGCGTTGCCATTTTGCCCCATTTTTGGGATTTAAGGATTTATATTTCGTGAACAAACTTCAGTCTGATAAAGAACACCTAAGTTTACCGCCTCCCCTACCTCTGCCTGCTTCCCTGCACATGGGTCATTCTCCCACTCCCTCACTCCGCACGGCTCAAGTTCCCATCCCGCCGCATTGCCATGTCCCAGTTGCTTCAGCTTTGGTGCTGCCAAGTGTCTGGCGGGCGCTCGTGATAGCGAAGCTTCTTCGCTAGTGCCGCTACTGAGCTGGTACACCCCTCCCGATGGCAAGGAGGAGGCCCACAGTCTTATTCCACCAGGGCATCGGGAGGCTTAGACTGAGTGCAAAACTGGCGTCTAAGTGACCAGTGTCCTTCCCAGACTAGATAGACAGCACCCCTCCAGTTTGTTTTTAGGGCAGGGTAGCCTGCGACCAGCTAGTGTGTTTCCAGGGCCGAAACCGCCTGCATCGAGCTGCCATGTTTCCAGGACAAGGCGCTGGACTATACAACCCCCCCCCCCCCCCCCCCCCAGTCCGAAAAAGTCGTTGAATCAGTAAATGGCGTTCAATCTGCAGGAAGTTAGCATTGACGGCATCAGTGTCTGTCACCCAGAGGGCTATGTGTTGACACTTGCGCATTATAATGCCTCACGGGAATCATAAAGAAAAAAACACAGATGATTGGATTGGATTAGATAACTTTTATTCATCCCGTATCCGGGAAATTATATTGTGGCAGTCGCAAGAGGGTGATTAGACAGAACAGCAAAGCAAAAGCACAAAGTACAAAGCAAATCAAAGTAAATGGAATCATCAAATCATTAAGACATAAAAGCAGCAAAAACACAAAACGAGCAAGAGTGGACAAAGCTACCGCGGCCGCTGGCTGCTACTTAAACAGCGCCATTTTGGTTGCGGTAGCTAAAACGGATACAGACTCAAAAAGACGTTGACACAGGAAGTCTTTCACCAAGTATTATACATACTTAGTACATACTAGACATATATGCGTACATATTATACATACTTAGTTAAGAAAGTAAACCAGTACTTGAAGTGATGTCATCAATTGAACTCAAAACAAAAAAATTCTGACTCTGGAGGGAGGACCACAGTTTTAGCTGCAGTCTCTGGAGGGACGAAGATGGCACGTGCTGCTGTTTCAATCGGGACGGGCTCTGGAGGGACAACAATGGCGAAAGCTGCCTCACCCAGAAGCCTTGCCTGGAGAACTCTCTGAGGGGGGTGCACTCACCTTGGAAAGGCAGGGCGCAGAAAGAAGCTCCACATGGGGAACTCTTTGGGTTGGCATCCTTGCCCTGGAAACATCTAGATGAGTTGCAGGCCACCTTGCTCTGGAATCATTCAGATGGGTCGCAGGTCACCTGGCCCTGGAAAGACGCTCGAGACGGGCGGCTGCCTGTCCTTTCTTTTTTACGCTGTCGCGGTGCTCACCTTGTTACTCGGGCAGGATCATTTCCTGCCTGATGCTCGTGAAGTGCAGCAGAGACATAGTCGTTCAGACTCCTACCCGTGCTTCAGCAAAGGTGGCTTGAACCTAGGAATAGGAGGCAGATAATCGTAATCAGAGTCCTAGTCCAAGAGATCAATTAATCTGGACCATCCTCACACTTCAAAAATGTATAGTCCAGAAAAGGGTCTGAGGGTGAGTTGGTGGGGGGAAAATGGAGGTTGAAATGGTCATTGAGGGAACTGAGGAAGGAAATACTGAGCGAGTGGGCAGATGGAGATTTGGCGTCATGTGGGAGACAGGCAGACTTTGGTGCAAATCCCAAAGCTCTTGGCATCCCGCTGGTTCCATGGTTGGTCTGATCATCCTCAGTTTTTGGGAGGCAAGTCTTCTTGGACCCATAAGCAGGAAAGCAGAGAGACATTGAGTGATGGTGCACCAAGGTAAACTTTAATGATAGAAAGAGGCAGCGAGTGGGAGAGACCAGGAGCGGAACAGCAGATGAAAGTGAAACCAAAGGGCTTGGATGGATTATTGGGGCGCTACCTGGGTGTGATTAAGTTCCTGATGTATGTAACACATGCACATTTTTCAGTTCGTAATGTGATTAATAAATGAAGTGTTTATCATGTATTGACAGATCAGGAGCATGGGGTGAAGAGGACTCTTCTCAGCTGACCTCAAGGCTGATGTGCCGTGATGGCCAGAGCATTACCTCCACTGTAAGTGCTGTTTAAAATATTTGTGTGTGTGTGTGTGTGTGCGTGTTTGGGTGTGTGAAAGCTCCAATTTCATGTGCAATGAAAATATAGACTGATCAAAAACAGTGTTTTAGTCTAGGTTGTGATCATTTCAGTACAAATGAAGAAAGAAAGTGCATTATTCAGGTCAACCAACGTACAGTTGTGGTTAAAAGTTTACATGCACTTGTGAAGAACATAATGTCATGGCTCTCTTGAGTTTCCAGTTATTTCTACAACTCAGATATTTCTCTGATAGAGTGATTGGAATAGATACTTCTTTGTCACAAAAACATCCATGAAGTTTGGTTCTTTTATTACTTTATTATGGGTTAACAGAAAAAGTAATCAAATCTGCTAGGTCAAAAGTATACATACAGCAACACGAATTAGCAATTTTGGTGACTTAGAAAGTTGCGTCAGAGCTTCATAGCATGGCCCCTTAACATTTTGTGAGTGAGTATGAGTGACTACAGCTGGTGACTTCTCTCATCGAGCTGTTTAGCCACAATGCCCAGCAATATATTTGGAGGAGAAAAGGTGAGGCCTTTAACCCCACGTACACCATGCCTACAAGCACGGTGGTGGTAGTATTATGCTGTGGGGCTGTTTGCTGACAATGAAACTGGTGCTTTACAGAGAGGAAATGGGATAATGATGAAGTAGGATTACCTTCAAATTCTTCAGGACATCCTAAAGTCATCAGCCCGAAGATTGGGTCTTGTGCGTAGTTGGGTGTTCCAACAGAACAATGACCCAAACACACTTCAAAAGTGGCAGGCTAGAATTAATATTTTCGAATGGCCTTTCCAAAGTCTTGACTTAAACCCCATTGAGAACTTGTTGACAATGCTTAAGAAACAAGTCCATGTCAGAAAGCCATCAAATTTAACTGTACTGCACCAATTCTGTCAAAAGGAGTGGTCAAAGATTCAACCAGAAGCTCGCAAGAAGCTTGTAGATGGCTACCAAAAGTGCCTAGTTGAAGTGAAAATTGCCAAGGGACATGTTAACAAATATTAGCACTGCTGTATGTATGTTTTTGACCCAGCAGATTTGATCACTTTTTCTGTTAACCCATAATAAAGTTTTTAAAGAACCATACTTCATGAATGTTTTTGTGACAAAGAAGTATCTGTTCCAATCACTCTATCAGAGAAAAATCAGAGTTGTAGAAATAACTGGAAACTCAAGAGAGCCATGACATTATGTTCTTCACAAGTGTATGTAAACTTTTGACCACAACTGTATATTGAACTTCATCGTACTAGCTCACCTTTGGTCCATTTTGATTTTGTCAGTTTAAAGGACAGTGTGATAAACACAGATCATCAACATCACCAAAAAGAACAGGAGGAATTTCTGAGGTCACTGGAAAACATCCTGCTCACCATTGCACTGTCCATTATAATTATCATGACGGTGTTTGGAAACCTGCTGGTCATGGTAGCGCTCTGCAAGGATCGGCATCTCCGGTAAGATTAGGAAAAAACACAAAAACAGCAACATTGTCTTTTCTTTTTAAACCATTTGAAAACTACTTTATAAAATAAAAAGTTATTAATAAAGAAAAACAGCAGGCATGAGTCAATCACTCGTTTTCTGTACCGCTTATCTTAACAAGGGTGCGAAAGCATATCCCAGCAAACTCTGGGCAGCAGGATTGGTTAATCGCAGTGCACAACTATTCATACTCGCACTAATACCTCGGGTTTCAGCCAGCCTACCATGCATATTTTGGGATGTGGGAGGAAACCGGAGCAGCCAGAAAAAACCCATACAGGCCCTGAGAGAACTCCAAGCAAATTCAAACACATTTGTCAAGTATCAAAAATAATTTTGTAATACTAGTACAGTAATTTCTTGACATACGAGTGCCCCGACATACAAGCAATTTGAGATACGGGTAAAATTTTGAGCAAATATTTACCTTAAGATACGAGACAATTTTGGATATACGAGTAAACTTGCTTATGAGAACATCATCTCGTCACAACTCCCCCGTGTAAATGTCTGTATGAGCTCCGGACGAGGAGTTGCATTTTTTCAGTGTTTTTTTTCCCCCCCTTAGTCAGTGCAGAATGGAGCTTTTCTTGCCAATATAAGAGGAGTATACTACTTCCCGTTGGCAAGTTGTTGTGTTATCCTATTGTGAGGACATTTGTGTGCATCATTTTCGGAATATTTTGAAGCCAAGACAAAAGCAAACAACTCTCGAGAGGTTCCTTTTAAAATCGGCAGCTGAAAGTCAGGGTGGAGGCAGTGCAAATTCCTCACTTGAGTTTTTTTGTTGATGCTGTTATAAAACTTGTAAACATGATGACAATTCAATAGTAAATATAAATTTAGTAAATTCTGTCTGGTATGCGGCAGCATATTAGGCTAAAATTATTTTTCTAAATAACACATCCCTTGAGGATTTAACATGTAAAACTATTAAATAGGTCAATCCTAGCCATCTGATGGTTCAATGGTTTCTTCGCCTTACTTCGGTGCACGCAGCGTGGGATTGGTTTCCACTTGGTGACAGTGTGCATATGGGTTTAGAACGGTTATCTGTGTACTCTACAACTGAATGCGGACCAATTTTGGGTGTAGCTGGGATGGGCTTCAACCCCCCTCGACCCCGACAAGGACAGGCAGTGTTGAAAATGAATGAATGAAAAAAAGTCCAATCAGAAAAATAATTCAATTCAATATTGTATATCGTGAGTAATTATATTTGAATTTCACTCTCACACTGTGGGGGCAGGCCCATGGACGAGTGGTTAACGTATCAACCTCACAGTTCTGCGGTTGAGCATTTGATCCCAGTGTGGCGTTTGCATGTTCACCCCGGGCTTATTTGGGTTTACTCTGGGTACTTCAGTTTTCTTCCACATCTCAATAACATGCTTGGTAGGTTGAACACTCTAACTTTCCCCGAGGTATGAGTGTGGGAGCGTGAATGGTTGTCCGTCTCCTTGTGCCCTGCAATTGGCTGGCCACCAATTCAGGGTGTCATCTGCCTAGTGCTGCTAGTTTGCCAGAGTTAGGCACATAGTAACATGACTGTAATAAGGATTGTGACAAAATAAAATGAAGAACATAAGCACTGCCATTAATTTAGCATTGTTTTTGGCTCATGAATGAGACTCGTACAAATGTTACGAATTTTTAATTATTGTTGAAACAAACTGATTTAACTTTATTTTTTTAATCTGAGTAGAAATCCGCTAAAGTCCCTTCATTTTTCCTCTGCCTCAGGAAGAAAAAGACTAACTACTTCATCGTGTCGCTGGCCTTTGCTGACTTGTTAGTGGCATTGGTGGTGATGCCCTTCGCCGCTATCGAGCTGACCACCGGCGTATGGAAATATGGTGAGATTTTCTGTCTGGTACGAACGTCGTTGGATGTCCTTTTGACCACAGCATCCATCCTGCATCTGTGCTGCATCGCACTGGACAGGTCAGCGTCTTCCGCACTCTTATGTTAACTCATTGATGAAAGCCAGGCTGATATCTGGCATACGTTTCAGGTATTACGCTATCTGTTGCCAGCCCTTAGTGTACAGACACAAGATGACCCCTCTCCGAGTGGTGGCGATGCTCGGCGGCTGCTGGCTGATCCCCACCTTCATTTCTTTCCTGCCCATCATGCAGAGCTGGAATGTCATTGGCATTGAGGATATAGTAAGTCCTAGTTCTTTTCGTCGAGAATGACATGATAAAGTTACCATGTGAAACAGAACTCAATCTCAACCAAGTACATATGTAGCAGTGAGCAGTCAGCATATCCTCTTTAAAGAGGAAGATGTTCGTGCAGCAAGGCCAAAGAAAACTTAAAGTTACACAGCTTCATACTGTGTTTTTCTTACAACATTTTAAATCCCTCCTACAATGACAGTTATGCAGTGATCAGAAAACAATTTTTCCTCAGCGTAGGCTTACTGGCTGCGAGCGATGACAGGGCTTTAGTGGACATTTTGGGCCGGTCCACCTGTGTATTGCGACCAGGTTATTTCAGAGCTTAAAATAAACTGTGCCAATCCCAGAGGGCAGGGCAGAGATTGACTCATTCATTCCGCTGCATTTATTGTAATACACATTATTGCATTCTCCCTAAGTGACAGACTGCTTCCAAATCGTATACTATATACAGTGTCAGGAAAACAAAAGATTGTTATATCAAACGTATCGTATATTTTGTTAGTGTTTTTAGTCAAACTTTGCAGCCCTTTTGTTGCAATGAGTAGGAGAAAACTGCTTCTTAATTTTCCAAGTTTGCTTAAATGCAGCTATGTCAACATAAGATTGAACAACTACTGCTGTTTCACTCGGAGTGAGAAGTACAAATTAACAACAACATGCTATCGTGACAAAGGAAAATGCCAGGATTGAAGTAGCGCATTACTGGATATAAATTGCAAAGTTACATGCCATGAAGTGGTCTGACTTAATAATACATCAGAGCCAAAGCCCCACAGTACCTCACCACACACTGAGATTTATGGGTAGCAAATCTCACTTTTTGGCTTGAGTGCACCTGCAGAATGTAAAAGATGGACAAACGTTTCACCTTTACTTTCTCAGGACATTATGAACCCATGTAAGCCAACATCCATAAAGAAAAGATGATTACAAACCTGTTTTGGGTAAGATGCAGAGTTACAAAAGAGCTGGAAATAGCCAACATCCAACGTGCAATTTAGCAGGGGGGGATTTGAAATATATACCAAGTTGGAGACTTTCCATGGGAATGAATACGAACCCACCGAAACACAAGTAATCAAAGATATTAGATCCATTGGTTAGTCGTTACATTTTTTTATCGAATCAAACGTGGCCCTGATGTAAACTGAGGAAAGATTTTGAAAAGTCCCTCAATTGTGGATAATTTTGTAGCTGTTTACTATCTTCTACCTGGGGTCAGCTGTGACACTGAGCACACATAATAAAGAAAATTGCACATGGTACATTAAAATACAGAATGTTTTTCATTCATCCTAAAACAATGAATATTCATACCTTGTAAGAAAAGAAATATAATCTATACTTACTCGTTATGAAAGCCTGATGGATAATTTTTTCCCCTTCAACTCACTTGGATATGTTGCAATATCTTTAGGGAAAGCGACATTTGGCACCAAGCTTGTCCTGCACGTTATGTTCACATTTCTTCCAGATAGAAGAGAGACGGGCCTCGCCAAGTGGCTCCAACGAGACGAGCTGCATATTCCTCGTCAATCGGCCTTACGCACTCATCTGCTCTACAGTGGCCTTTTATGTACCGCTGGGCCTTATGGCTCTGGCATACCAACGCATCTACGTGACCGCCATGAGCCACGTCCGGCAGATAGAGACCTTGCAACGTGCTGGATCCACTCCAGTTGGCAGGCCAGCTGCCCCCATTGTCACAGCACGCTCATCGACATGCTCTGGCCCGGAGGACCACTACCACCTCGGAGTGGCCGAGGGAGAATTCTTCTCGGAGCCGGCTCCAGTAGTCAACAACCACATGCGCGTTGAGACGAAGGCAGCCAAGACGCTCGCCGTCATCATGGGCTGTTTCTGCCTGTGCTGGGCACCGTTCTTCATCACTAATGTGGTGGACCCCTTCATCCACTACTCTGTGCCTTGGCAGCTATGGACAACATGGTTGTGGCTCGGCTACATTAACTCTGGACTTAATCCGTTCCTGTACGCCTTCCTTAACCGGGCATTTCGGAGAGCTTTTCTAGTGATTCTCTGTTGCGGGGATGAACGATTTGTACGGCAGGGGAGTTGCTCCTATGGACATACCCGCAGAATCTGCTCACCGACATCAGTCAACGGAACATCCATGGCACTGAGGTAAAGACATTAATTTTTCTTTTTCATTTTTAGTTGGGTTTGACGCGCTGATGGTGCAGTGGTCCATTGGCATGATTTGGTTGCGGGCAGCATTGGATCGATTCCTACTCAGTGTGATTGTGAGTGCCAATGGTTGTTAGTTTCCGACTGTTGACTAGTTTAGGATGTAGCCAACCCTTTCAAACTAAATCAGCTGGAATAGGCTCCACCAAAACGAAATCCGGACATGGATAAGTGGCCCTGAAAAATGTTTGGGAGTTTGATTTGTGTGCGGATGAGTGATTAGCGCATCGGCCTCACAGTGGGGGAATCTGGATTTAAATCCAGGTCAGTCCACCTGTATGGAGTTTGCAAGTTCTCCTGTACCTGTGTGGATTTTCACCAAGTACTCCAGTTTCCTCCCACAGTCCAAAGACATACATGGTAGGCTCATTGGGCACTCTAAATTGCCCCTAGGCATGAGTGTGAGTGTGAAAGGTTGTTTGCCTCCTTGTACCCTGCGATTGGCTGGCCACCAAATTTAGGGTGTCCTCCATCTGGCCCAAAGTCAGCTGGGAGAAGCTCCAGCACCCCTTGTGACCCTAGTGAGAATAAAGCGGTTCAGAAAATGAGATGAGTTTTATCTGTGTCATTGAGTCAGGCTGACGAACATCCCTGCTTGAAATCCTGCACCTACTGCGACCCTTTGTGGAATAGTTTGGAGACCACTGATTTAGAGTTTTCAATTAACAAAACTGAGTATCATTTGACCATGGGAAGTACATTGAAGTCCTGCACCGGATACTGCAATACCTGATTGACATTTGGCCTGTGAAACTTATAGCTTCTACTAGAGTGAATGAACCTTTTTTGTGGAAAACCCCACAATGTATACCCTGATTTGAAAAAGGAAATATCCATGTAAAGTATTGTTGTGTTTTTAAAAATCATTTCATTGATATATATCGCAAAATTACAAAACTCCCGTATCAATTCATAATCCATCTGAAACTGTCTTTATATGTGTTTTGGGTGGAAATATACAATAGGTCTCTTTATATCCACTCCCATCCACTAGTCAGTAATCGTGTTTGAAATTTACCACAAACATTTATCTAATAAGTGGTAGTAATAGTCTCCCAAATCTTAGTATTGTTGCACATAAATTCTATGTTGCACAGTTGTAACTTAAATAAGTTATGTTTCTGTTTTGGCTGTGTGTTGGGGCTCTGGGTTCGATCCCAGGTTGGTCCTTGTATGTGGTGTTTGCTTGTTCTCCCCTGGTTTCTGTGGGTTTTCTATGGGTACTCTGGCTTTCTCGCACATTCCAAAATCATGTATGGTAGGCTAATTGAATACTCCTAATTGCACTTAGGTATATGTTTCAGTTTGATTTATCTAATAAGGGACACCACATATTAACAAACATATTTACATTCAAATATCTAATTGTGAGCATGAATGGTTGTCCATCTTCCTGTGCCCAGCACTTGGCTGGCCAGCAATTCAGAGTGTCCCCTGCCTCATGCCCGAAGTCATTTAGGATATGCTCCAGCACCACCATGTGACCTATGTGAGGATAAGCAGTTTAAAAAAATGAATGAATGGCCCTGTGGTGGTTGGTATACTTGGAATGCTCAAGCTAATGTTTTAACCTGCCAATTTTTAAACATGTAACTAATAACTGTTACTTATTGATTTCTATGTAACCTTTAAGATGTTTTTTTTCCGGTTTAGAATCCCGCATTTAAGCAGTTTTGGACAAAAGCTGATTTGCACTAAAGATCTGCACAGCTCTGTGCTAAAAACTGCAATCATTTTATAATGGAGGACATATGTTATTCAAACAAAAAAACATGTTTCCTTGAGTGCTGAATGAAGTTTCAGAAATAATTTGATATAAATGTACAGTGGTACCTTTTCTTACAAAATTAATTGGTTTCAAATGTGGTTTTGGAGCCAAAGTTAAAGCTACTGTCCACCATAGTTGACGCCACAACACCAGACAAAAGCAAAAGAATTATGTCCAGTTCTTTAAGGCCTCTCTCTTTCTCATCACTCACATGGTGTGGTTGTTATGAAACCCCAAGTCGTTGAGAATGGATCCAACATTAAAATCACAAGCATGAATACAAATGACCAAAAGATTTTATCAAGCACATGGAGCATGCCAAAAAACTCAAGCATGACAAAGTATAACAAAAGTAGGACAACCAAGCAAGCAAACTAAGGATAAGGCACACATGATAAAAAGGTCAAGACAAAGGTATCGCGTGATCTCTCTGGGTAAGAAGGTACAACAACCAAAAACACTATGGCGAGTAAACTAAGGATGCATTTTAGC
Source organism: Stigmatopora nigra (assembly GCF_051989575.1). Classification (NCBI taxonomy): domain Eukaryota; kingdom Metazoa; phylum Chordata; class Actinopteri; order Syngnathiformes; family Syngnathidae; genus Stigmatopora; species Stigmatopora nigra. The sequence continues at coordinate 9,773,235 of NC_135524.1, read as the reverse complement.
AAAATAAATAAATAAATAAATACAACAGAAAATACAGCACAACAAAGGCTGGAGAACTCGGAAGGTATGTTGGGCACACACAGCAGTGATTTGGGCAATTGTCGGACAACAGTTGACTGTGACAGTTGTCCTTAAATACAGGACGCAGCTAATGCACCACTGGTGTGTTGCACAGCTCCACCAATTCAGCTTAATCACATGCTGAAATGTCAAGAGAGACTGCAGAAAACAGTGAGAGGGTGCTTTGATCCACTGTTAGTGGTTTCCCTCCACAAGCTAGTTGACTTCCACAGCATGCTAACCTTCTGGCATCACAAAGACACAGCTTCTTGGTAGCAAATCGAATGACTTGGGAGGAATAGGGGGATAGCCAAAGTGAAAGCAACATCAACACAGCTATTTAAAATAAAAATCGGGGGGAAAACATATACAGGAAGTGTATTGTACTGTGGTGATGTGATGCTTCTATTGGTGAATTTGCCTTTGCAAGATCTAATCATCTAATGGGTACTGGGATAAGTAGTTGCATGAGGCTATTTTGTGTGAGTGCTTCAAAATGAAGGTATGTAACTGAGGTTGAATTGTATGATCAATTTATGCAAATGTCCCACTATTAACTTTTTATATTTACTCTTTTATATTTCATTTCAATAATTATAACTTCAACAGATTTTTCCTGAATATTTCCTATGAAGAAGCTTTCATAAGTAGAGGTATCACTGTACTTCAGTGGCGGACCGTGAATTCCAACAATCCAACCCTCAAAAACTATTTTATGACTGTAAAACCTTTACTGCAGCTACAGCTGCGACGCATAAAAAAAGTATCAATAATAACCTCGTACAAGTGAAACATTATTTAGGAATATAGCTATATTTTACTCACCAAAAATTCTTTTTATCTGTACACAAAATCCATCCTTTTTTCTTTCATCCTTTTCTATCGCCATCAAAGCTAATGCTGAAAGTCGAGCCTGTCCTGTCGTATTTCTGGCATAAGTTTTTATTCGATTTATTGCTAAGAATGTTTGGTCCCGATTGTAAAAGACTTGATTGCTTCGGAGTGGTCCGACCTTCCTTAATGATGTCTAGCTTTTCTTGAAAAGTCGGTCTTGAAAATGGCTTTGACAGTAAATGTGCAAACAAATCCATTTCTTCTTCTCCTTCAGCCTTTGCAGGCTGGCAAAAACGCTATTAAATCAACACAACAATATATTGTGCAGCTCGCTCCAGATACAGTTTGGTAGCTCTGGCTAGCCAATCATAGTTGGTGAAAGCGATGACGTATCCCTACGCCTGTGAGAGGGCCTTGGCGTCGCCAAATGGAAATCTGATTGGTTAAAGTTTTATCGACGCTTGTTTAATGCAGCAGAGCCTGCAAAACTGATTGTGAAGGCCTTTCTGACCCTGGCAACAAATAATGGCTGAAATGTGATTGGTTAGATGCTAATATATGAAAACACATCTGGACGCAGCGCAACCCGGGGAAAAGCAATGAAAGGAAGCTGGCAGACAATTTGGGGTTATTTACGTATTCATGGACAAAACATAATTAACATCAGCCTGTGATTCATATACTTTTTTAGGCCAGCAGAGAAGGCCTTACAATCCCTAATGGTCCACCACTGCTGTACCTTTATGTTCATATTAATTTGTTTTTTTTCCCCAAAGGGATGTACAATAAGTGCAATAATCATCTTATAGTGTAATATTAGAATTCATCGAACCGTGACTCGTGGATTGTGATACAAATCGTATCGCTTTATATATTAGGCAATACACACCCCTGGATAGTATGTCAATAGACAAAAGAAAAAACTTCATTCTAAAGACAGGTCCGATACCATTTTTTTACTTTCTTTCAGGCTGCACACCTTGTATTCATTTTCCTTTGTTTAGTACTTTGTTTTACAGCCTGAAGACCTTCCTTTTTTTTCTTTGTCTCATAGCTCATGGGTCCTGGGTTCAAATCCAGGTCACATCCACCTGTGTGGAGTTTGCATGTTCTCCCTGGGCTTGTGTGGGTTTGTTCTGGGTACTGTAGTTTCCTCCCACATTCTAAAAACATGGATGCTGATTGGACACTCTAATTAGTCCCTAGGCTCTCCTCCGGTTGCAGTTTGTCGCCCGCCCCTGGCCTGGAGACAGCTGGGATTGGTTACCGACAGATGAGATGTAACTTCACAGTGAATTCATTCACTATTGTTTTTTCAGATTTGTGTTTTAGCAATGTATTTGAATATATCACCCTGATTAGTTAATATTTGACTTCATAATGAAGAGCATAAACACTGCTTACTTTTAACGCAGGATTTTGGTGGTTGTTAGTAGTGATGACTCACTTGACAGCTGTGTTTGTGTTCCTTCCTTCGAGTGAAGAGGATGATGGAGGACGAGACTTGCTCGCGCCTGGTTTGTTTAACTTTAACAGGAGTGCTCAGCTGACGCAAATGAGACAAAAGCAATTGAATGCATACATTCCTTAAGAAGAAATCTGCTCATATGGAACATAAATAATTGCAAATATTTGAATGAAAGAATTACTAAAGTGCAATAGGGATACTATTGGGATCCCACAGGTGTGAGTGTGCAGGGTTTGTCTCCTTGTGCCCTGTGGTCGGCTGGCCACCAATTCAGGGTGTCCCCCGTCTCTGGCCCAGAGTCAGCTGGGATAGGCTGCAGCATCCCCCGTGACCCTAATAAATATTCAGATATTAATACATTACAGTCTTTTGATATGGTCATAGCTGTAATATTTAATAAATATGCAATTTTTGGTAACTGTACTTGTATTTCTGTATACGTGCGAAAACTTAGTGTGGTAGTGAGTGATCATACTTCGCGTTTTTTCGTTTAGCGCGGCTGTCTGGTCTCCATTAACCGCAATATTCAAGGGATTACTGTATCGCATCTGACTGTTGTGATATCGGTGATGTACGCCACGGTAGATAAAGAAAATAGTGATGGAATTACAACTTTTACTGGGAAGCAAACATTTTACTTACAGAAAACGAATCGATCACTCCAATAATTTGGGGAAAGGCAACAACTCCATAAAAGAAATGGTTTCTATAACTGGAGATTTGTTTTTTATATTCTGTTTTGCTGAGGCACGAAGGCTCAGGGGTACATTTATATGAATTTAGCAGTCCTTATCCCTGCTTGGTGAAGGGAAGTGGACCTTGTGGGGAACACTCAGAGTGATTGAGAGGGAGATGCTACTGTTTTGCGGGGGCTACCCTAGAGGGAATAAGCCCAAAGTCCACCAAAAGGCATCTTTATGTAACTATCCTCTTTTAAAGCAAACTGTTTGACAATTTAGCTTATCAAATCCTGGTTGTGTTCTGTTAGTGAATCAGCTTCAGCAGCTGCAAGATTAAGTTTAGGGTAATTCTTATGGAACAAGCCCTTATTAAGTTGGGCATTTTACAATACTAGCTTGAACCAAATGTAATTAAAAAACACAGACATTGATAGCTTGTTGCTCCATTTATAGTTATAAATTCGTAGAACAAATAGCAAAAAATGTATTATTAATTGTGGCGCACATGGAAATGATATCCCTTTTCTCTCCTAAATATATGATGCCTGTCCGTTTATTTAGCACCATCGGGATACAGTCATATATATGATTTATTCATGAGTGCTGTTCTTGTCAAATGAGCTCATATAAATGAATATTTAATAGACCTAAACTGATGTGCTAAATTATCTTTGACTCATTTGTCTGATGTTAGATGTTTTTTTTTTTCCTGTATATTTAAAATGCTCTTTATTTTAATGCTTCACTAAAGAACTTGTTGCAATATGGCCTTTGGTCTCAACCTTAGTTCTTGTTTGTCTGTAATCAAGCCCACCATTTTCATGAATTTACTTGTGAAACTAGCCAGGCATCAAGTTGTTGGACACAAAATCCGCCTAAGCTTGCTTTGCTGGAGGTCTCTACTTGTTGAGAGCAGGATAGACAGAGGTATGTTTGGACAGCAAACACAATCCCTGTTCAGAAAACACAGGCAGAAAAAGAGCTGCCTATGTTTAAGAACATGTAGGTGTATGCATTTTGTCAATATGGCGAATGATCATTTCATGTCTGATTTTGAGGAATGTAAACTTCATCTTTATTATCACAACGTCACTTTTGTAAAAATTGTTCAAATATCTATATATAAATACGTAGAAAACATGCCATGGTTGTGTCAATCAAAAAAAATTACTAAAAACAACAATGTAGTGCCCATGTTCGGTTACTGAAGACTCCAGGGCTGCTGGCATTCAGATTGGGAGCTGTGTCACAAGCTGCGAGTGACCACTGGGATCAACTAACCACAAGCTGGACACGGTGCTTAACCTCCTTAGTTGGATGGGGATATGGAAGCCATGTAGGAGAGAGGCCAGAAAAGGCACCAAATTTTATGGTATTCCGCATCACGTGACTGGAGTGGAAGGGTTATCCTTTGGCCTTGGCAAAATCTCTCGGTTCAATTCAATAGAAATTAAAATGATTTTGTACAGTACATACCTGTCAACTTGTACGTTTTATACGTATTTCATACGTTTTTTTACCATTTCAAATCATGTACGCCGTACACCGACTTTTGTACGGGGAAAAAAAATCGTCAATATTTATGAAAACCGATCTCAACAAGACCGTTTTGGCTAAAATCCAGATAGTCTCGTAGGCTACTGTCAACGACGCTACTGTCAACGACGCTACTGTCAACGACGCTACTGTCATCGATCGTTACTATTGTCACGGTATACCAACAAAAATTATCCTCAATCGTATGTATTTTTTCAGCTGTGCGTACGGCAATATCGATAAAGGATGACATGCACATGCGTAGATATACATACAGGAAATATCGTGGAAGCAAGCATGGAGGAGCCACCTAGTTATAAACCAGTTACCGCGAGTAAACATGTGTCATATGGTGTTTGTACGTTTTTGGGGGGTTTGTACGGGGAATCAATCATTTATAAGGGCAGTTATCGGCAGAGGTTGACAGGTATGACAGTAATCCCTTGAATATCACCGATAATGTAGAAAAGATATGGCCATGATAATCGAAAAACCTCGAAGTAGGATCACCCCTATTATTACTACTTACCATACTACGTTTTCGCCCCTATACAAAATTACAAGTACAATTATCAAGAAGTGTATTTATTAAATATCACAGTGATAGGCATATGAAAAGTCTGTAAAGTATTAATATCTAAATATAATCTACAAATAAAAAATCGTAAATACATAAGCACTGTACTCAGAGTGAAAATAGTTCTTTTCCATTTTATTTAAAAAAAAACAAGATCAAGTCCACTTCGCCAGATTCCAGAGGCATTGGATCATCAATGTAATCTTCAGGGGGCGCCGTAGGGGCTGCTTGCCATATTGAAGCTCTCCTGCAGATGTCTTAAATAAAGGAAGACCATGCTCTTCATCCTCATTCTCATCGTTGTTCGCTGCTCCCCGTTGTGATAATTTCTTCGACGTCCTGATCAGTTGGGGGTGGAGGGTCTCTGAGTGTCTCAATTAATGTGCTGATGTTCTATCGTCATTCCAACTTCCACGACGTGAATGCCTTATAATGTTGGTTAATTTTTTTAAAATTCATAATGATTTCCACTCGCTTAGGGTCCTAGGAAAAGGACATTGTGGCCATTTTCCAAATGTTTACTTCTTCTTTCTTTGTAAAATACACAGTAGATTAATTTATGCCGCAATGGCATACTATGCCTTTAGCATAACAAGTCACTTTTTCGGTGGTCACTGTCATCATGTCTTGTTTTTTCTTGTGCTCATTGGCACTTTGGAGGCATTTTTAAGGACTACCATATTCACTCGCATATAAGCCGACCATGTGTATAAGCCGCAGCCTGAAATTTGCAATGAAATTTTTGAATTTTACTATTTCTCGCCTATAAGCCTCCCCCTGATACCCAATTTGCACCTCCTATTGATGGTTTTAATAGGAAGTAAAAAATGTGTTACTTTTAAGGGAAAATCTTAAGAAAAATTCTCACAAGTGGTATTTCTGATATACTGTATGAATCAAAAGCACATTATTAGGGTCAATATCATAAGGAAGTTAAAGCTTATCTTTGTAAATGCAAAATATCAAATTATCCAATTTGAAAAAATAAATGAGTCTATCTTGATGAGAAGTGAAGTTTTCTGATTACAGAAATTACAATTGTCTTACCAGAAATTTAAGGTGTTGTCACAGCCATTTTGTCACAGCGCCGTCAAATTGCAGTTTTTTTGCTAGTTGTGTTTTTATGCGCATATAAGCCGTACCTTCGATTCAGTCATCATTCTTTTGTCAAAAGCGGCTAATATGTGGGTAAATAAGATTTTCAAAATATAAACAGAACTGGAATAGGCCTGGCGTAGTATTAATCCACAGGTAATGTGCGCAATTCGATATACAATCTGAAGAAACCAGGAAATGGCACGACGTTGTCCTTCTCTTTTATTTTATTCAGCGCCACATTTTTCTTCTACAATGAAAAATAGCTTCTTCTTCCGCGCTGAGTGCCACTCAATTCAGCACCGCAGAAGAAGCGGAGCCCTGACTTCCGCCAATTTTCATGCCCGGTCTTCCGTTTGCAAAGGTTAGGTTTAGCGTGAATTTTGACATTTTTATGAACTCTTTTTTATACTTCATATAAAAAAATGTGATTTATTGACGCTGTGAATGTTGAAGCTGCACAGTGGTGAAGGATCACAGTAAATGTTTTGAACGCCCGGGTGATGACTCAGTGGTCTTAATGCACCACTGCACTAGTGGTGGCCCAGGTCCAAACCGTGTGTGGGTTGTGTCAGGAGAACGTACGTAAAACCTATGCCAAATCTATTATGTGGACCGACCTTAGATCGCAGATAAATTAATGTAATTTCTTCAAAAAGTCAGCAGTTTTGTATTTTTATTACATCAGAAATGTATGATTTCTCCTAAACGCATGTTTTTCTAAAAAAGAACACTTGACTTTGGTTGTTCACTTCTCATTGTCACTGTTGACAAGAAATTCTCCATTTATTCATATAGACTTTCAACATCGACCGAGTAAAAATTGGAAAAGAAAAAAGAATAAGAAATTGTTTGTGCTTCTTCTTTAGATTGTCCTTCCTGCCAAATCGAAGCTACTGTGACAACAGAAGAACCATCCTTGCCAACGAGCAAGAGTCCCAGGATTCACTCTGACCACTATAAGGAAGATTCCTCCAGTTGGAGGCCTGCCATGATGCCAAATATCCACTCTGGCGCCAACTGCGGCCAAATGATCTAACTATACCGCACTCGTCGGTAATGTAATCGTATTAAGATATATTTCAAGAGCTCATGTAAGCTTGTGAACATTTGCCAACTAAGCATTAAAGATTCTTCATTGTTTTTATATTGTTTTTTGGTGTATACAAATTAATTAAAGTTCAGCGTTTGCGTGATACAACATTTATCTATTATCTTCATCTTCCTCTGCTTATCCGAGGTCGGGTTACGGGGTCAGCAGCTTCAGCGGGGGAGCCCAGACTTCTTTCTCCCCAGCCACTTCATCTAGCTTTTCTGGAAGGATCCCAAGTAATTTCCGACCAGCCGGAAGACAGTCCTGGCTCGGCCCTGTAACCTCCTGGAACAGCTCAACAGAGAGGTGTCTAGGAGGCATCCTAATCAGATGCCCGAGCCAGATCATTTAGCTCAGGGGTCTCAAACTCAATTTACCAGAGGGCCGCAAGAGACAGAGTCTGGGTGAGACTGGGCCACATCAGGATTTCCACAAGAAAAGCGCTGATAAAACACTCCAACGTTATCAAATATCTTTATTTTTTAACAAAAAATAATGGATTAAATAAATTAACTTAAAGATTAATAAAAAATAAATTAATAGGTAATAAAAAAATAAAAATAATGAGAATACAGTAGATATACAATGGCTGGCTAAGTAGAGAAAACAAATTATTTTTATTCCGTTTCAAATGTCTGTATTAACAGCTCTTTAAATTGTAACTTTCTGAACTTGAATGGAACATTGAACATGAAATATTCTGGACACAGCTTCTCTTGTCTACTTCTTGCTGCTAGAGACCTGGCAGCCCTTCTTCTCACATAGCTGAGTCACATTTGGCTTGAGGGAGGAAGCAGTGGAGACCCTCAATAGAGCTTGAAGATGCTCATCAGTAAGTCTGAATCAGGGTAAGAACGCACATCGCCCGGTAAATAGAGCTTCACCATTCGGCTCAGGTCTTTCCTCACCACGATGGACTGATGAAGAGTCTGCATCACTACAGACGCCGCCCGATCCACCTATTGATCTCCCGGTCCAATCTTCCCTCACTCGTGAACAAGACCACAAGATATCAAATTCCCCCATGTGGGGAAGCACCTCATCCCTGACCGGGAGAGGGCATACCACCTTTTCCCAACTGAGGACCATAGTCTCAGATTTGGGGGTATGATTCTCATTTCGACCCCTGCACACTCAGTTGTGAATCGTTCCATTAAGAGTTGAAGATCACTCATGGCCTGATGAAGCCAGCAGGACCACAACGTCTGGATAAAGCAGGTCTGCAATACTGATGCCACCAACCTGGACCACCTCAATACCACAGCAGTGTCTAAATCAGGGGTCTCTAAACTATTTCAGAAAGGGCCGCAGTGGGTGCTGGTTTTCATTTTATCCTATAAGAAACCTTTCCACCAATCTGGTATTTTAGAAGTGCAATCAGTGAATTGCAGTCAAGTTAGAACAAAAACCTACACCCAGAGTAGCCCTCGAGGATCGGTTTTCAGACCCGGTTTGGGTGAGTAGTATCCTGGTGTGCCGTGAGTGATGGTCAGGTGTGGACCAAGAAATTACAAGAAGTCATAAATTAGACTGGCAGAACAGTATTTAGTGCATCAGTCTTACAGTCCTGGGGTTGAGTATTGTATCCCAGGTCAGTGTGGAGTTTGCGCGGTCTCCCCGGGCTCGCGTTGGTTCTCTCCGGATAATCCGGTTTCCTCCTACATCCCAAAAACATGAAGGGTAAGCTGATTGACCACTCTAAATTGCCCCTAGGTATGGGTGTCTGTCTCTTTGTGCCCTGCAATTAGCTGGTTGTCTGGTGCCCTTAGTTAGCTGGAATAGGCTCCAACACCCCCCGTGACCCTTGTTAGTATAAGCAGCTCAGAAAATGAATGAATGAATAAAATCAAACTATGATCGGATTAAAATCTAAATATGATGAACATTAAATGGTACAAAATTCAAATTGTAGAATTATGAGATTTATGCAATTTTCTTATTTTTATGTAACGTGAACTGTTTGTTGTTTGGTTGCACAGCCTTAAACTTTTGTTGACCTAAGTCTGTGTGTGCACAAAACTGCTGTTTGTGTCGAGTTGTGTTAGCAGATTGAAGTAATATTAGGAGTAAAAAAATGATCCGAGAATGTTACGAGATTTAAGTTGTTTTATTGTTTTTACGTTACGTGAAACAGAAGTTGTTTGGTTTCAAGGGCATAACTTTAACCGTAAAGACTATGTGAGCATAAGATTACTTTTCATGTCATATTAAGAGATTTAAGTCATATTGGGAGTTATGAAATAATGAGATTAAAAACCTTACATTGTTTATTTTTACATTACATGAACTGGATCGTGGTGGGTGCTGGAACCTATGCCAGCCAATTATGGAATTGAATTGAATGCTTTTTTTTTATGTCATTATACAAGCATAATGATATTTAAAGCTTTCACCACATAGTGCACAAATAACAGCAGACAAAACAATAAATGGTATATATGGATAAATATATGGTTAGCAGGCAAGACACACCCTGAATTGGTGTCCACACAATCTTATTTTACAAGCGTTTTCTTCAGTCATGTAACCCTGTTACTTTCATATTTCAGAGAAGTGACATTAACTATAACTCTTTACTTTTCAAAAGTTGAACAGCACTGATGCATACAAAATGTTGCACTTTAGAGCAGTGTACTAAAGCAACAATCTCGGTATGTTGAGCTCGAGAGGCCAATTTCCAGTGTTTGATTTGAATATATTCTTGACAAATTTATTATTTCTTTAAAAAATGCCACATTTGAATTGATTCCACTTATAACTTACATTATTTTTAACAACTTCAATTATTTAGTCAATATAATATTGAACCGAAAAAGTGAAGCATTGTAGTACTAACATTTCGCCTTTATTGTCACATTTTCTCCAGTGTTGAATGCAACTTACAACACAATGTTTATAAGGTGAATTGTCTTTTTTGACCACTAGAGGTCAGCGCAAAAGCATTAGATAAACCGTCATGATCAAAATAAAAAATACAAATAAAAAAAAACGCACCTTTAAAAAAAAAATAATGACGATTAAGAGGTAATGCAACAATAGGTTGATTGTTGTGCATGTTGATATTTTCTTGTGGACCAAAGTAAAAATAATATGTTTAGAATGTTTTTACAATTTGAGGTTTACTATTTTGGTTGTGTATGGGATGGCATTCATACATTCATTCATTCATTCGCACTCGGGTCGCAGGGGGTGCTGGTGTCTATCCCAGCTGACTTCAGGCCAGAGGCGGGAGACACCAGCCGATAGCAGGGCAAAAGCATACGAACAACTATTCTCACAAACCCATACCTGGGGGAAATTTAGAGTGTCCAATCAGCCTATCTTCCATGTCTTTGGAATGTGGGAGGAAACCGGAACATGCTAATTCCACACAGGTGGACCGACCTTGATTTGAACCCAGGACCTCAGAGCTGTGACGCCAACATTCTAACCAGGGGTGTTAAACTCCCTTTGGTCGGTGGGCCGAATACAGTTTAATTTGAGATCAAGTGGGCCGGACCAGTAAACTCATTGCAAAATTACATAGAACTAACAATAAGCCCACTTTTTTCCTTTGTATTAGTCACTAATACTAATAATTAGTGCAAAGAATGAGTAAATTATCAAAATGTTTATTAACTGAATTTTCCTTTTACATTATGAACAATATATTATGACCAAGAGAATAACATGAGAACATAAATAAAGTATGTGCAATTTTAACAACAATTTTCACAGTTAAACATATATTTAAGTGTGTTGTACATAAAACTGATCACAGAAATAGTAACGATGTGTTGCTTTCATGTAGTCTGCACGTACTAAAACACTGCGCCCCGAGCGGATAATACAAGAACTACACATTTAAAAGAAAAATCTTTTTTTTCTATACAATGCAGCTTTCTTCCCCGGGCCGTACCAAACCACCAGACGGGCCGGATCCGGCCCGTGGGCCGTATGTTTGACACCACTGTGCTAAGCACTCAGGCCGCCGGGCCATTTTATGGGATGGAACAGCAAATTAAATTCACTGAGTTACACTATAGGAATAATCAGTACGCCTGCCCAGTTTAAAAAAATGTTCCAAAAATACAGTAATATTTTCATTCCATTTTTTGGAACCGTTTAATCCTCACTAGGGCCGCGACCATTTTAAATAATCTACATACAAAAGAATAAAGCATGCAGTTTACAAGTAAATAATAAATAGTATATAATGCTTGAAGTCAAATTTTTGCTCACATTATGTTGGTAAATTTCTCTTGTCTTCTACATTGTGTTCAATAATGTATTTTTCATGGAAGAGCCGAAATAACAGCAAACGTTGGCAAGAAAACAGCAGTTTTTCTGTTTCGCTGTCCATTTTGCCATTTTCGTTAAGTTTATGGCACAAGGTGGTCAAAAAGAAAAGACAATGACTAGAATATTATATTAAAGTGACATTTCTGTATGTTCTGTGTGTTACACTTACACAATCTTACTTACTACCGTTTTAGCTATGGGAGAACTATGGAACTATTTTTGCCTTGTCCACAAATGGGAAATATTGTCTTCAAATGAATGGATATTTCATTCTGTATGAAACACAATTTTAACAAAGCCTTATGACCACCTCCACAAAAACCTGTGATCAGGCAGGCTATTCAGCTATGATAGCTGCTATACCAAACACCAGAATCAGCATTTGATTTTTGGCACAATTAACTAGTAGGGGAGGAATTAGTTGGTTTGTAAAACCACTATTGTGGAATATTGTGACGCCCGCGAGTTTAGATAACATCACTTGTGTGGCTGACAAATGCATCCTCGACTAAGTGTACGAGGAATGACTCATTGACTGTTGCAATACATATTTCTCATAATCAGTTTTCCCTTTCTATGGAAAGCAATTTGCTGCTGGATTTAGATTGTCATTTGAATAAACTGCAAAGGATTTCCTGACTTATCTGATTTCACGAGGTCAATTTTATATTTACAGTAGGCGCCCCAATAAACTGGGATCCCTTGGAAGGATGAGTAAACTAATAATCACCAAAAAAAGGTAAACATAGAATGACTGTATTTTTCAGAGGATAAGTTGCACCAACCTAAAAAACACACAACCAAAGTGGAAAAAAATGCATCTATCTATATTATATATATATATATATATATATATATATATATATATATATATATATATATATATATATATATATATATATATATATATATATATATATATATATATATATATATATATATATATATATATATATATATATATATATATATATATATATATATATATATATATATATATATATATATATATATATATATATATATATAGAGAGAGAGAGAGAGAGAGAGAGATTTTTTAGATAGATAGATAGATAGATATAGATATAGATATTAAAAAAACACAAACGCCTGAACTGAAACAATACTGTTAAATATGCAGACGCCATCTTAGTTTACAAAATCTTCCATCATATAGCTCCTCCCCCACTGCAAGATTTTATACAAAAACTAAATGGGAATCAAACCCAGACTGCCCGCAACAGTCAGGTATAAAAACCACGTCACCATCGAGTGGGCTATATTGCCATACTGATACTGTTGTTGCACCGATTTTGCATTGGCTGCATAACCGAGCACACTAATTAAATTTGACTTCATAGTTTATTACAGTCAAACTGTAAAATAGAACAATAAAAGAACGAGGTTGAAAATGTTTGGCCGAGCATAAAACAGCAAACGTCTGAATCACTAACTAAAAAAAAGAAGCTATTGAACTTGGAACATCCTTCCAATTCTTGCTGCTTGATGCTGTTTTTCCTAGCAGCGTCCTGCTAATTCAGCAGAAATCCTGTCTGACCTACTGCTACTAATTCAATTATCTAGAATGATTAAAGAGCGCACACACATCAGATAACAGCAGTTTTCTCTGAGAGGTTGCATGACTCTACTTTTGTCTCAGTTAATATCTACAAAGTATGTGCTTGCTCTGTGTCGAGGCTGTTAATAAGTAGAAGGTGGTGATTGGATAATGTTTAAGAAGGGGAACTTTGAGTTTCCTAACCTTGGGATCGCAAGGCTTCTTCAAACATGTTGAGTATGGACACCACTAAGCTTGTCTTTACAAGAAAAGTCAATATTTGAACCGGTATTGGCCTTCTTCTGCTCAAGTAGATAATATTTGACACTTTGTAATGTTTCCACTACAATACTGATCAGATTGTGTTAAGAAAAATAGAAGGGCAGCTCTCAAATCCTGAAGAGCATCTTGCTTGAAGACTTCACAACAATTTAAAATGTTTTTTTCTCCCTTCTAAAATAATTACACATTTTTCAATTACAAAGGTGTTTCTCAAGCAAACATCATGAAACATACACTATGTACTGTTTTTTCAAGACTAGAAGTTGCACTTTTTTCATAGTTTGGCTATATATATGTATATATATATATAAACACTCTTCCGCCCCTAGAACCTTGTACTCCCAACCAAACTATGAAAAAAATGCAACTTATAGTCTTGAAAATACAGTAAATTGTGTATGTTACATGTGAATCAGTGGGCGGGATACTTTAAAGACCACCTCAATTCCAACGACATGCCTTTCCATGAGGAAACAGAGATTCTGGGGACTCTGGAGCGGATTCTCTGATCTTTGGGGTTGAAGTCACTGAGGTGGTTAAAAAGTTCCTTGGTGGCAAGGTTCAAGGGGAGGAAGAGAGTTTCTAAAGGCTCTGGCTGTTGTGGGGCTGTCTTGGTTGACAGGCCTCTGCAACATCGCAGTAGTATTGCGCAAATCCCAGTAGTGCATGCATTTGATCACACAACTCACAAACATCTGATTTTGCGGCACCCTTGTCAATAAAAAGGAAAGCATTTAATTATGGACGTACAGTATGAATGAGCTACAAAGTGCCCATCACTGCAGTATAACCCCACGGGCCAGATTGGAAACCCTAGTGGGCCAGTTCTGGTCTGCGGGCCACATGTTTGACATTGTGCTCTAGTTCTAATTCAAACATGTCGCCAAATGTAGCAAAGTGCTCAGTTGAGTAGGGATCTCCATGGCAACCATCAGTGATTGTACTCTTCCAATCTTCTCAGCCCTCCCCCTCGAGCTGTGCTGCAGACTGGAATGAGGAGGGTGGGCGGGGGTCACAGCTCCCGTCATGCTTTGCAGTCGGAAGAAGGAAGAAGTAACCGTTTGAATGAGATGAAAATATGTTGGATAGCGTGAAATCAGTGGAGGAGGCAGAATGTTGCGTATAAGATGTCCAAGACTTAGCTCCTCTCAGGGTGAGTCTTGCCTCTTGTGGTACCCTAACATCATCTTGGCTGATGGTTCTCTGCTCCTCTCAATGGATGTGTTGTTGTTCTACACTGACAACATTGTGGTTCTTTGTCAGTAGGAGGAAACTTCCTCCCTCTAACTCAGTTCCAAAGAAATGTTGCATTTTTTAAAATCTATTCTCGGAAAATGAATTAATGAATGCATTGTATATATGTTTCATACACTTAGAGTCAGACCATTTCCTTCCCCTCCCCCTGATTATAATCACATCACTGTTTAGAAAGGTGGACCAAATGTTATTAATAATAAGCTCATGATGAGGAAAAGGTTGAGCAAGACATGACATGACATGAGAAATGGCTACCCAGATTAGCTCAAACACTCACAATCTGACCTGTCATCGATGGATTTTATGTATTTTCAGTAAGTCATGAATGCATATAAATAGGTATACAGACGCTCCTCTACTTACGAATGAGTTAGGTTCCCGAGCGCTTGTTCATAAGTTTCAGTGCTATATTTTGGATTATAATTTATGTTTAAGGCCTATATAAGTATATTGAAGGTTTATATAAGTGCATTTGTATGTTTAAGGCTTGTATAAGTAACCAGCATTGGTTTGTACTGAAAAAAAACTAAATAAAATGGAGAAAATACATACAGTATTGTGTACATACATTAGAGAGATGGAAAGAGAGATTTATGAGAAACTGGCCGAAAGAAGCTATCTAATGACGATTGCACAGTTTTCTTCTTTTATTCAACATAAATGCGGTAGCTCTGTATGGCATCATTCAATTGATTTGCAACCTTTGTGTCGGACGATTCAAGTTGTATTCCCGTGCAACGCTCACCACTTTCTCACGCGCATCAAGCATCTTTATTATTGCCACTTTTGTTTCAAATGAAATGGCTTGCCACGTCCTTGCACCTCCCTCACTAGAAGCCTTTCGCTTTTCACCAACCATATTGAATAATGGATGCACGAGATATTTAATGATAGAAATGAAAAAGGTTCTTTGCGCACTGGAGATACGTCACGCACTTCCGCAATGCAACAAACTGGGGAGACGAAGGTGGATGCTGAGTGAGCTGAGTTCTCACAGCGCCAGACGTCGGTATTAGAGGTGGAAAGAAGCACTGCTCGGAAAAAGGCGCGCAGTACAAAATCGAACTTACGAACATTTTTCGACATAAACGCAATAAACGTAAGTAGGGGAGCGTCTGTACATGGGTGCTCAACATACCACACACTCAAATATGACAAACATTAAAAAGACACTACATATTATAAAACATTGCAACATAGGCATACACAAAACACACACAAGGGGAGTAAATCACCAATTTCATAATGATGCAAATCATTCTTCATTCTCTGGAACATGTTATTTTGTTCGTTTCAAGGGCATATAAGCAATAAAATATAACAACCCTTGTGAGGATAAGGTGTTCAGAAAATGAATGAATGTGGGGAAACTGTTGGGTCCCAATATCTTATTTTATATTAATACATTCATATTAAAATATGATACAAATCTATTATGGTCGTTATTTTCTTGACTTTTTGACTTGAAAATGTGACTTGACATTTTGTCATTAATGTCAAGATATAAATAACTGATCTCAAGCAAATTAATTATTTAATTGCGATTATTCACATGCAGTCTTGTGATAAATATTTTTTTAATATTGTAAATACAAAAATGAGGCCACTTGATGTTGCCTGAATTTGGTGTGGCATGGATGGAATTGGTAGCCGGAACACCTCACCTCTCAATCCGGAGGAGCAGCAGCTCTACTCTGAGCCCCTCCCGGTTGAAGGAGCTGCCTACCTTATCCCTAAGGGAGACTCCAGACACACTGCGGAGCAAATTCATTTCAGCCGCTTGTATCCAGGATCTTGTTCTTTTAGTAACAACCCACAGCTCGTGACCATAGAAGAGGGTGGGAACATAAATCAACCCGTAAATACAGAGCTTTAGTAGTCCACATCACTGCAGACGCTGCACCGATCTACCTGTCAATCTCCCGCTCCATTATTTCCTCACTCTTGAACCACGTGGGGAAGGACCTCATCCTTGAACTGGAGAGGGCATGTCACCTTTTTCCGGCTGGGGACCATGGTCTCAGATTTGGAAGTGCTGATTATTGTCCCAACTGCTTCACACTTAGGTGTGAATCGTTCCAGTGACAATTGGAGATCACAGCTTGATGAAGCCAACAGAAACACATCCTCCACAAAAAGCTGGATGCAAACCGGACCCCTTCAATACCACGGCTGCACCTAGATATGCTGTCAATAAACATTATGAACAGAATCGGTGACATAGGGCAGAATAAAAACCCCACTTGAAACAGATCCGACACACTGCTGGCTACGCGGACCAGACTGACACCAGTCATAGAGGGCCTGGACCCCGCGTGTCAGGGGTTCCGGAACCCGATGTACCCCCCACATCCATCACCGAGGGTGTTTCACTCCTATTGATGGCAAATGAAAGTGGAAGAATTTCAAGATGGCCCTCGCGTCCTTTGAGCTTTGTAAAAGCTGCCCTCAAAGAAAAAAGGTTTGGACACCCCTGAAATAAAGCAATAAAAAAAAATCAATTTTGCGGTCCAACAACACTCTTCCTAAAACATCTCAGGCATTTGAATAAAAAAACGATTTTAAACAAAACAGTGCATCCTAAATTATCTAATTTATATTTTGCAAATTTATGGATTTCAATGAAATTCTGCTAAAACAATGGAAATATAAATGATGTGTTGTTACTCCCCTTATACACACAACACAAACTCACATTGTTTCACCATGGAGGTCAAACGTTAACTTGTACGCAATCAATCTGTCTGTGTGACAGCTGCAAACATACTTGGGAGGCGGCAGATAAGGGTTGCAGTTTGGTCAAAAATTTACTGCCTTAATTAACCTATGTACAAGTATGATACAAACTGAAAATGATGACAAACCCCGCCCACTTTAAGATGGTAAACCAATAGGAAATGCTTGCTCAAAGAGCTGCCTTAGTTTACAGTCTGAGCAACTAGACTCACACAGTCAGACAACGTTGACATCACATTGGACTTTGTTGTAGGTGAGTACAGGTGCATTTATTTGTGAGTCTTAGATCTTTAAGAGCTTAACACATAATTAATGCATCATAAGTAGCCAACAAAGCCAGGCAATGGTCCTTGTCACTTCATTTAAACTTTGCGAGTTCTAAATAATACAATTTTATGATTTATACTACTGCTTTGCACTTTACAACAAGGCTTGCTTTCCTTTTGCTTTCAGCCAATTTCATATAAAAAATTTGACCAAAACACAATTAGATGTTTAGGTAGTTTTAAACAGCTTTAAAGCACATTATGTTAAACATTTGGGGGAAAAAAAACATTGTTTTTGGAATATAGATTAATTTATGATCAAGTCTGCGCGGTGCTTAAACCCATCATGGCTAGTTTTGGGCTAAAGACTGACATCACCCCTACTGTTTGTCAGTCAGTTGTAGTGCACACACTGTAAAAATAGGCAACTATTCACATTCACAATCGCTACTGACTGGGACTCGAACTCATGCAGCCAGCCTGAAGTGAGGTCAGACGGTGGCTGGATAATAGATTCAGTCATCCATTCATCTCACGTACTGTGCATCCTCGTTAGGCTTGCAGGGTTGTTGGAGTCTATGCCAATTGTTTTCGGCTGAAAGGCAGGCTACGTCCTAGACTGGTCGCCAGTCAGCCATAGGGGACACAGAGAGACAGATGACCATCCAAGACTCAAGCTGTGCGAGAGACAGTCTTTGATCTACTAGTTTAGTCCATCTTTTCAAATTCAAATTTCAAAATTTTGGAGACTATTTTGACCCACCCAGCCATGCCTACGCTGCTTTACACGAAGGATATAATTTTTTTTTAACACGGTTACTTATTTATATATTTATTCATGTATTTATTTATTGACTTACTATTAACTCCCAATTTGTGTATAATGCCTTTCCTATTCCTGCATCCTCACCCTCTTCCTACTGCAACAAAGAAATTTCCCGAATACGGGATGAATAAAGTTATCCAAACTAATCCAATTCACACTCACAATCATACTTCCACCAGTGGGAATCGTGCCCATGCCTTCGCGCATCGAAGTCAGGCAAGCGAACCCCTACACCATCGGGCTTGGATAATACATATTTAATTTAAAACATGTACATAGTTCAAATTTATAAAAAAAAATCATTTTGGGATATTCTCTCTTTGGCTTTTGTTGTATTTTGTACACTCTATAATAAGTTGAGTCTTCACACACAAATACTCAGAACGGGTGTGCTTTAAACCACATGATAAGAAGGCATACACATTGATTTGAGACAGCCAAAGAACAGAGTCGTTGTTTTCTGCAGGGGGATCAATCTTATAAAAGATCATCAGGGTGTCACCCTCCACATGCTCAGCCATACATACGTTCCTTTCAGATGATCAAGAAAGCACAAGTGTAGCTGCTTACTGTAATTTATTGATTGAGCTGTGCCTTCTGATTCCAGGGAACATGTTGTCCAGATGGCTCATTTTAAATAAAACAGCAAAGTCGTCGCATAATTTGTGTCTCATAGCTTCTTTTTCCAAATGAAGTCAAAATACCTGCAGAGCAATACAGCATCACTTTTTGTTTTGCACGAGAAACCCTGTAAATTGCCGGATTGGCCCAATTCTCACATATCTGCAGTATAATAATAAATGAATGTTAATACCAACGGTGGAATTGGCTTGCAAGTACTTTCTTATACTGACTGCCTAAGTGTCATATTAGCCCTTGACCATTCGAAATAAACTACATAACTGTTGTGAAGAAGTTGATAATGGACAACATTTAGTGTTTTATAGCTACTTTGACACAACTTTGTCATCGGTTGCTGAAACTAACACGCTTTGTGGAAAGGATGTCACAAACAACCCATAACTTCTGTGAATACTACAATATGTGGGTATATGACCGTTAAACAAAAACAAAATAAAATTACAATCAGATTTTTCGATATCATCTGGTAAGTACGAGATAGTGTTCAATCATTAAACCTGAAAACTTGACTTTTTCTTTAATACTACACTGAGAATACAAATATAAATTCAGAGATAGGATTGACAGCCTTTTGAGGGCTTAGTTCCAGATCACTCAATAATGTTAAATGCACAAACCTCTTCTCATCTCATTTTCTTAACTGCTTTATCCTCATTAGAGTCGCAGGAGCCTATCCCAGCAGACTCCAGGCAAGAGGCGGGGGACTCCCTGAATTGGTGGACAGCCGATTGCAGGGCCCAAGGAGACAGACAACCATGTACTCTGACACCCATACCTAGTGGATATTTAGTGTCCAATCAGGCTACCATGTATGTTTTTGGAATGTGGGAGGAAACCAGAATACCCGCAAACTCCACACAGATGGACATCGCCTGGATTTGAACCCAGGACCCTAGAGCTATGAGGCCGACGCGCTAATGACTGGAGACCATAGGCCTTAAATATACTAATACATGGAAACACATTTGTGACAAAGACAGCAAAAACAAGAAGAAAAATGTTAGTTATTACGCAGGTCGGGTAGCCTGGTGGCTGAGTGGTAAGTGCGTCCTGGGTTCAAATCCAAGTTGGTCCCCCTGTGTGGAATTTGCAGGTTCTCCCCGGGCTTGCGTGGGTTTTCTCCGGGTACTTCAGTTTCCGCTCACATACCAAAGGCATGCATGATAAGCTGACTGGACACTCTAAATTGCCCCTAGTGATGGGCGTGTATGGTTGTTTGTCCCTTTGTGCTCCTTGTGCCCTGCGATTGGCTGGTCACTAATTCAGGGTGTCCCCTGCCTTTGGCCTGAAGTCAGCTGGGCTAGGCTCCAGCACCCCAACCACCCCAGCGAGGATAAAACGGGTCAGAAATTAGATGAGATAAGATTACGCAAGTTAATTTAAGTATAAGATGTGAAATGATATGACAAGGTATTCTTAAATTAAATTTCAACCTGGGCCAACAAGGTAGTGTAACTTTTGGACTTCCGTGACTTTCATTGCTTTTAGAGTATGTTCTAATTCTTCTCATTCTTTGTTTTATACTGACAACCTCTCATTATAAAATTATACTGGAGACAAATGTGGGTAAGTGCTTTCACACTTACCCACATTTGCCTCCAGTATGATTTTACAATGTTTAAAGGGTAGCATTATAGATTGTGAAACATACTACGCTAATTCAATTTAAAATATTTTTTACTACAAAAAATCCAAGTTATAAAAGCCCCTCTTAAACAATTTACTTTTGTAAATATAAGTATGTATCATAAAGGAAAAAAGATAAGAAACTGTTTTATTAAACCATTAAGATCAATAAGAAATGCACAGGCATTTTTCAATGGGGTGGAATTATGATTGGCAAGTCAGGTAATATACAGATGCAACATAAACACAACTTAAGGTTATGCTACGCACACAGAAAGACTCAATAAACTGAAACAAACGAAGGTCGAAGGCACATGAATCAGAAACTTCAGTTGCGCCACCATATTACTAGAAAAAGATGAAAAAGTCCCCAGAAAAAAGGCTTTATTCGGACAGTCACGCTCAAGCTCTGGCGGTGGCCATTACACCACCATTTTGGGCCTGCTCTAGAGCTACTACCGTATACAGTTGATAGCCTTCTAAGAATTTTTTTTTTAAATCTTTGGGTGGATGGATAGTCGGATGGTGAGTTAAGGTTCCCATTTGGTCCACCCAGCAATGGTAAATATGGTACCCAGACATTTCGTCCACGGTTCGTCAAACGGCCGCTTCGTTGACGGACCTAACCCTAACCTTAACCACTATCCCCTTACCCTAATCCTAACTAATAACCCCGGCGACGAAATGTCCGGTCGGCAAACTGTCCGGTTGACAAACTGTCCGGAGACGAAGCGTTTGTTGAAGAAACGTCCGGTCACTGGTAAATGTACAACCAATCCTAAAGTGGGTCATCGGTTGTCAGTCATTCATAGATTAAATTGGATTTCACCATAACATGTCCAGTGTTGACAATCTCTTTCTTTCTGATTTGTCCCTCATGATGATCTTCAAGGAGCACACGGGATTGCTTGGCTCTTGGAACTTTCAATCTCCTGTTCTTCTCCTCCTATCTGAATCCATGGAGGATGTTGGCAATCTCAAAGAAATAAATCCAACTCACCCACCATTTCTGTTGGAAAGAAAGGCTCACCATTCGCAGCCCACGCTTACGATCCTTAAATCCAAGCTGAAGCAAAGCGTGAGCTGCTCCCTTCCCCGAATACGCTCCACCTTATCCAGCTTCTTCCCTGTGGTGCACTGGCTGCCCAAGTACAAACTGCGAGAGTATGTGTGGGGGGATGTCATGTCTGGGTTGATTGTGGGAGTCATCTTGGTACCGCAGGCCATCGCATACTGCCTACTGGCCGGAGTGAAGCCCATCTATGGATTATACACATCATTTTATGCCAATGTTATCTACTTCCTCATGGGAACATCCCGGCATGTCTCTGTTGGCATCTTCAGCCTGATGAGTCTCATGGTTGGACAGGTAAAATACATCTATAGGACCTTTAAAATGCACCAAAAAAGATTGATTTCAAACAACCAGGATGTCCACCATGGTAATATGAAGTTTATAGTTTCTATTTAAAATGTATCTTTTGTGGCACACACATTTCTTCGGATGACCTATTAGTAACGCCCTCTCCTTTTCTGTAGGTGGTCGACAGAGAGGTGTTCCTTGCTGGATTTGACCTCAACGAGGACTCTTCTGGTCTTCCGGGGTTTAATGATTCATTCACCACCAATGTGACAGAAAGTCAAAATCATGTGGTTGAGCTAATGGGGATGCCATGTGGGAAAGACTGTTATGCTATTAGCATTGCTGTTGCTCTTACTTTCCTCGCTGGGATTTACCAGGTAAAGTACAAACTTCCACTCAAAAGCTTTGAGATTGATAGATTGAATAGGCTTCAATTCATTCTCTACCCAAATGAATGCCATAGAAAGTGCATGGATAACATGACAAAGTAAAATACCTATTCAGTAATCTTGAGGCATCATCTTACTATAAATATACAATGCAGTCTTTTATAAATTTCCAAAACAGGTCTCACTATCCATCCCCAATGCAGGTCATGATGGCTGTGTGTCGTCTGGGCTTCGTCTCCGTCTATCTTTCGGCCCCCATGTTAGATGGCTTTGCCACAGGAGCCTCCTTCACCATCCTTACTGTACAAGCTAAATACCTATTGGGTCTCAAGATCCCTCGTCATCAGGGGTACGGCACCGTCGTCATAAATTGGTTTAACATCTTCGCCAACATTCGCGAGGCCAACATGTGTGACCTCATCACCAGCGCCATCTGTATCACCGTATTAGGTCGGAACGCCTTGAATTGTAACAAAATGATGTCTAGTAAGGTCTTTTTAATACTTTTTATTTTGTATTCTCCTTAGTGGCAGGTAAAGAGATCCAGGAACGCTACAAAGATCGTTTAAAGATCCCTCTGCCCACTGAGCTGGTTGTGGTTGCTGGAGCTACGTTGGCCAGTCATTTTGGGAATCTCAACCATCATTACGGCACCAGCATTTCAGGTCACATCCCTACTGGCTTCATTCCACCTCAAGTGCCCAGCTTTAGGCTAATGCCAAGAGTAGCAATGGATGCCATTCCTCTAGCTGTTATCAGGTAGCTAATGCACTCACTTTAAAAACACTCCCTAAATAAATCAGATTTTAAATGTCTGTTATGGGAAGAAAATATCTTCATACACAACTGATGTTTTGTACCTCGAATGTTTTAAGGAGATTTTAATGGAAAAATGTTGTTTTATCCCATAGCTTTGCCTTTACCGTTTCTCTGTCTGAGATGTTTGCCAAGAAAAACGGCTATACAGTCCGTCCTAACCAAGAGATGCTCGCCATCGGCTGTTGTAACATAATTCCATCCTTCTTTCATTGCTTCACGACCAGTGCGGCTTTGGCAAAAACTATGGTGAAGGACTCGACGGGTTGTCAGACACAGGTAAAGTTTGCCACTATCCCATATTCTTTTTAGAAAGTTCTAACCAAATTCCTGCAATCTCCCATTAGGTATCAAGTTTGATTAGCGCATTGGTCATCCTGATGGTGTTGCTTTTCTTCGCGCCTTATTTCCAAACCCTCCAAAAGTGTGTCCTTGCCTGTATCATCATTGTCAGCCTTCGGGGAGCGCTTAGGAAGTTCAAGGACGTCCCAGCGAAGTGGCGATCCAGCCGCAACGACGCAGTGGTTTGGTTGGTTGCCATGTCAGCTACTGCTCTGATCAGTGTTGAGATTGGCCTACTGGTTGGGGTCACTTTCTCCATGTTCACCATTATCTACAAAACCCAAAACCCCAAAGTGAGTAACAGCGATGAAACTACAAAGCAAAACTGTTTCTCTATTTGCCTACTTTTCATGGATTTAAAGTAATCACAGCTATAGATTTTTTTAGGCTAAATTGCATATCCTAAAGTTTTCTTTTATAGTCTCGGCCGATGGTGCGACTTACATATGTGTGAAATTACTGTGATACTTCACTATTTTGCAGCTTCAATATATTGTATTATTAGTATTATTAGTATTATTAGTATTATTGGTATTATTGGTATTATCGGTATTATCGGTATTATCGGTATTATCGGTATTATCGGTATTATCGGTATTATCGGTATTATCGGTATTATCGGTATTATCGGTATTATCGGTATTAGCGGTATTATCGGTATTATCGGTATTATCGGTATTATCGGTATTATCGGTATTATCGGTATTATCGGTATTATCGGTATTATCGGTATTATCGGTATTATCGGTATTATCGGTATTATTAGTATTATTAGTATTCTTGGTATTATTAGTATTATTATTATTTCATTAAACTTAATTTGATCAAGACTTTAGTCCAATAACCTGAGCTAATACATTGTCAAATATCAGGTGTCTCTCCTGGGCCAAGCTGGAAACTCAACTCTTTATGCTGAGATGGATGAATACCAAAACCTCACACAACCAACACGGGTGCGAGTCTTTCGCTTCCAGGCACCTCTCTACTACGCCAACAAGGACACCTTCCTGAAAGCCCTCCACAGATCTGTTGGAGTAACACCTTTCTTGGAGATGACCAGAAGAAAAAAGGCAGAGAAGAAGGCCAAAAAGACAAAAGCTCTGGCAAATGGGGACGCCGACAATGGAGATGCCATTGTGACGCTCATGAAAACAGAACTGGAATTTCACACAATCATTTTGGACTGCTCTGCCATCCCCTTCATAGACTCCACAGGCGTGTCCACGTTTAAGGGACTGCTAAAGGAATTTGAGGAGATTGGCGTACATGTGGTCTTTGCTTGCTGTAATCCCTCTCTCATTGATACTTTGCAGAAGGGACAGGTTTTTGAAAAGGATGGCAAAGACATGAGCAGCATCTTGTTCCATACGGTTCACCACGCGGTGCTGCAGACAAATATCCAGCAGTCAGACAAGACCTCTGAAGACTCAATTTTGTAGAGCAAAAAAATGTAATCATTAATTATTCTGGGTTGTGGTAGTGGTAGTCACGAATTTCAAAAATCCGGGTTAATCTCTGAATATGTAAGAGATGACACGAGCAGGGTCAAAGGGAATCTGGAAACTCACAATTTCAAATCAATCTACAGTGACTGAATGATCATATTGTACATAAATTCCGCTTCAAGGATGTAAAGCTTTTTAAAACACATTCCGTAGTTTGCACTTTGGACTGATACTCAAGGGAGCAAAAACAAGCCTGATTCTGAATGTATAACACATGATCATGACTGTATAAAACTGATACAAGGTAAAATCAATGTCTGTGGTCACACAATCCTCCCCCTCCCCCAACCCAACAAACTCACATAAATGTGTGAAGAGGGAATGAAAAATATAAACAAACCTAAATCTCATTTTTAGGGTAGCTATACTAAATGAAAGGTAAAAAACATATAGAGTGGTATCTCTACTTACAAAATTAATTCTTTTCAGAAGTGGTTTCTTAAAACGTTTTACAAGTCGAAGCACTTTTTACATTGAATTAGCTTAACTTGTTCCACGATCTGTAATACTTCTTAAAACCTCAGAAATTCTAAAAGTATACCCCTTTTGTACAAAATACCACCCTATGGAAAAAATAAAAACGCCATATTATTCGGACTATAAGCCACACTTTAAAAAAACTAGTCTGTAATTAATTTAGGATCAATTGTACAGTTTTATAATAACACTATACTATGGTCATGAAAATCCTATTCATCCTTTTCTCCATTTAAAATTAAAGAAAAAAATGTTTGTATATTTGAACTTATTTTTAATGGTATCATTTCAAGGCAAGAAAAGATGGCACAAATTATTTTAGATTTATTTTGAAAAAAATTGATTCTGCATTTTTTTTTTCCATTTCCAGCATTTGGGAATTTGTCACTAACCTTCCTCGGAGGATGAATGAAGAATAGTATCTTCAAAATTGGAGTATTTTGCTCATAGATAGAAAATAAATCATTTTATAATATTTTCTCCTTGGTTTATTCTTTTAATCTTGGGAATTCAACATGATTATGTAAAGGGAAGACTATGGAATAGGATCATATATTATGTTTTTTTTAATATACATTTTTATTGGTCAATGTGAAAAACAGCCACACTGCCTCAAATTTCCAATTAACTCTCCATACAGCCTGAAAAATGTTGACCCAATTTATCTGTATGCCTCTTCATTATCTTATCTTCTGAACCACTTTTTCCTCACTAGGGTCTCGGGGGATGCTGGAGCCTATCCCAGCTGACTTCGGGCCAGAGGCCTGAATTGGTGGCCAACCTATTGCAGGGTACGAGGAGACATACCAGCATTTACACTCACACTCATACGTAGGGCCAATTTAGAGTGTCCAATTAGTCTACCGTATATGTCTGTGGAATGTGGAACAAAACGGAGTACCCCGAGAAAACCCACGTAAGCCCGCGCAGAACATGCAAACTCCACACAGGTGGACCAACTTGGATGGTCCCCCACTGTGTTGCCAAAGCCCTACCTCTTCATTATGTTTTATTACATTTTATTTTACATCATCAAGATCTATGGATCTCTTTCATAACATTTCAAAACAAGTTGGCTCCATTTAGTTTCTTACAAAATTTCGATTTGCCTAGTGAGGCATTTATTGGTACCATTGTCTGGACCAGTGGTTCTTAACCTTGTTGGAGCTACCGAACCCCACCAGTTTCATATGCGCATTCACAAAACAGCACCAGTTTTATATGCGCATTCACCGAACGCTACTTTAGTGTAAAATAAAAATGTGATTTTTTTTTTCAAATTCAAGATATATAAATTCCCCGCAGCACTGATTGGCCAAGCAATGTCACGTGATCATCTGCACCCAATGAAAGTCAAGCAGGGCATGTCATGAATACACATGATGAGTCAATGTTTCTTGACCTCCACGGCAGAGGCTCCACCAAACCCCTTAGACCAGACTGGCGACAAGTCTAGAGTGTAGTCTGTCTTCCCCCCAAAATCAGCTGGGATAGGCTCCAGGAAAACCCACAACCCTTACGAGGATGTGCGGTATGGAAGATGAATGAATGAATGTAAATAAAGCTTGTAAGTCTACCGTACATGTCTGTGGAATACGGAACAAAATGGAGTACCCCGAGAAAACCCACGTTAACATTCATCTAAAACCCAGCCTAGATGCAACAGAGGTTAACATTCATCTAAAACCCGGCCTCCATGTTCAATAGTTGGAATTAACTAGTAAAATAGTAGAACATACATAAACATAACATAAAATACGTACATTAACAATGCTTATATTGTGAAAAGCTGCAAAAAAAAAAAGAAAAGGGTAAGTGGTACAATGACTTTTGCGAATCCCTGTATAAAAATATGTTTCTGTATATTCCAAGATTAGATGTGCCGCATCCGACTGAATTTAATTGAAAGATTTTATTCTCATTATCAAGAACAATAAGATTTGAAGATTCGCCATTAAGTGCAAAAACAAATAAAAAATAAATAAGTAAATAAGTAGTCAACGTGAATAAGTGGACATAAAAATAATTAGGTACAAAAAGTGACTAAAGTGGTAGGCAGTTTATGAAGTTTTAGTGCAAGTACATACAAGATAAGATCTTCGTCTTGTTTAGGCCGTCCTAGGTGCAGAACTGGAGTTGAGTATGGTGATGGCTCTAGGGAAGAAACTGTCCTCTGAGTTTGTATTGGCTGTTATGGTCCTTTAGCATATTCCAAAAGGAATGAAACATCGTGATTCACAGCTTTTATGATACAATTTTCAAACATAATTTCTCCTGTTACAAACTGTGATGTCTTGCTAAACATCAATAATTCAGCATGTAACTATTGAATAAATATTGTTACAAATTTTCGTACCATACAGCTCTACAGCTTAGTCACTGGTAGTTTGAGGTGTATGTTTACAGTGTGTTTTGCAAGGGTTTTAAATCAAGCAATATTTTTTTTACTGAAATTTGAAGAAGTCTACGGGGGTGGCGAACAATTAGACAAAAAGAGCAAAAACTTTAAACTGTGAATCAAAGAGCCACACAACACAGTGACCTGCGAAAACAGACCGACACACAAAAACGCACAATATAAACCATATTATTCACCATAAAACTTTCTTCCCCTTATTATATTCATTCATTTTCTGAACTGCCTAATCCTTATAAGGGTCACAAGGCGTGTTGGTGCCTATCCCAGCTGACCTTCGGGCACGAGGCAGGGGACAACACCCTGAATCGGTGGCCAGCCCATCGCAGGGCACAAGGAGACAGACAACCATGCACACTCACACCCACACTTAGGGGCAATTTAGAGTGTCCATTCAGCCTACCATGCATGTTTTTGGAATGTGGGAGGAAACCGGAGTACCCGAGAAAACCCACGCAGGTCCGGGGAGAACATGCAAATGCCACACAGGTGGACTGACCTTGATTTGAACCCAGGACTTCAGAGCTGTGAGGCCAATGTGCTAACCACTCAACCCGCCGAGCCGCCCCCTTATTATAATTAAGATAATGTATTGTTTTTAGTGGGTCCTGATTAATTTGAGTGTTTTATGAGAAAGAAAAATAATAGATAGATGAAACCAGACAAAGAGCCACAGCACATACAAAATATAAGAAACAAAGAGCTGCATTCATTCCCTGTCTGTCTCGACAATCAGGAACAAAGCCACCATTCCTCCCTACGGGCATCGCTACCAAGATACTAATTAAATTAGCCTTGTAAGAGACTTGTTTTTACCTACAAACCGATAAATTCCACAGAAGTTCAGTCTCAAAACCAGGAGACAACTAAGAACCTACTTATTTGAAAGCAATGAAAGAATAAAATTGAATATAAAAAATATATTTCTCTTCAAGACATTATGAGACCCAACAGTAAATACTTCCCAACATTCTTTATTCAAAATAGATTTTTGTTCACAGAAGGCCTGACATTATCTTAAGTTATAAAAGTCAGTTCCAGAACGTCATGAAAAACCTGCATTGTTGAATTTTAAAAGAAAGAAATTGTGCATAAAGCAAGACAGTAGATGTACTGTATACATTTTTTGAGGTACCGGGCAAAAGACATGCAGTACAACAATGACTGAGACAAAATATTGTAGAAACAAAAAAAATGATTCACTTCAAACTGGCAAAATGTTCACACACACGACATACATTACAATACAGTGGTCACACAAAGCTGGCCAAGTTATTTTTTAGCCTGTAAAACAGGAGTAATACAATGTCAGCTAATCTGCCATTAAAACATGCAGTCACTCATCCAAAAGGATACAAAACCTGATTGCATAGCATGCATTATGTACTGTAGTTATAAAAGATTGATAATGATCATGTCATATTTCTCTGAATTTGTAAGTTTTATATTTTAGAATACAGAATATGTACAGTATGTCATTTTTCTTCATTGACTCAATTGCTGTCAGTGGGTGGAATCCAATTTAAATCAATGGGAACCAAATTAAAATGTGCCAACAATGTAAACCAATTCAGTTGTGATTATTTTTCTACATTTACATCTTCTGACTTTTGCCATCATGACATTTTTTAAAAATAAAATCTTAGCTTTGTAAACCATCCCATTTGATGCAAAACACACAAATGATATTAAAGATTATTTGGCAAACAACAAGCAATGGAGTGTATTACCTACTATTACCTACTGGTGAAGTTCTCTTACTAAAGCCCCACCCTTTTCTAGTAAATTGCATTCCATGACAGCATAGGTGGGGTTAATTCTTTTTTGGTCAACATATTAAATTACAGTGTTCCCTCGCTACTTCGCGGTTCAACTACTGCGGACTCAGAGCTTCGCAGATTTTTTGGTGAATTTTAAAAAAAAAAATACAAATATTACATTGAAAAAACATATTTTAGTTTTTTTGTTATAACATGAATTTCACTCTCTCTACCCGTATTCTATATGGTGTACTGTATACAGGGTGGTAATTTTAAAAAAGAATATTTTTTGTTTTAATTAAATTCAAATTAAGCATTTCTGAAGGGGAATCCCTACTTCGCGGAAATTCACTTATTGCGGGTGGTCCCGGTCCCCATTAACCGCGATAACTGAGGGAACACTGTATTGGCAATATTATATACCTAGCAGCCAAAATATAATTACAGCAATTGAATTGTTTGATATTGTGATGCTGAATTGGCATCAGGTACATCAATCACAATGTCATTTTACTGCTTCTGAACAAAAATTGTGACATGCTGAATAAATATGATCAAACAGGCCCCCTGTTCCCTAATTTTCAACATTCACAGTAGCACTTTGTTAAATAAAAGGGTCCCACTATCACTTCAAATGTGCAAATGTATGTTTGAGTTTCCTGTCTCTAACAAGATACTGTAGTTCTATATAAATACAAACTTCATGCAATCAAACCTGGTAAATTGCAGTCATCTTCAATTGACCTGATACTGACATATAATCGTTTTGCTGATCATGCTTGTTAAAAAAATAATGACCAAATGTAAACATTTTTGTCATTAACAAAAAAGGACTTGGTTTGTTTGGTGAAGTGTATTGAGTGCATTGTTTGATCATTGTCATTTTGTTCTTGGCTGGCAAGGTTGGCTATGACGGAACCTCATGATATCCACTGCGGTCTGGTGCCACCAGTAAAGCATGGCAACCACCAAAACGTGCCACACCTGATGACTAGCGCCGATGTAGTTCACATGGCCTAAAAAATACAACATACATTTGAACATTAGGCTTTCACGAAGCTGTGCGTAAACTAAAACAAAGCAAAGTTGACCCAGTTTTGTGGAATTATCAGAACTACACATGCCAATTTTAATTTCTGAAAATACAGTGTTCCCCCGCTACTTTGCGTTTCAGCTACCGCGGACTCAGAGCTTCGCAGATTTTTTTGGAAAAAAAAATACAAATATTGCATTGAAACAACATATTTTAGTTTTTTTGTTATAACATGAATTTCACTCTCTCTACCCGTATTCTATATGGTGTACTGTATACAGGGGGTATTTTTTTTTTAATTTAAAAAAAAAAGTTTTTTTTTTTGGAATTAAATTCAAATTAAGCATTTTTGAAGGGGAATCCCTACTTGGCGGAAATTCACTTATCGCGGGTGTTCCCGGTCCCCATTAACCGCGATAACTGAGGGAACACTGTATAGCAACCATTGCGCCAATATTTTTTTAAATAAAAGGGTTAGCCCCTGAGATACTCTGTGCTTTTTACCAGTTACCATAGACATTATTCAGATTTTGCCTTGTTAGTCAACACCTTGCGCATGCAAGTATTATTTTTGTCCACATGGAGTCGCCATTCCCGAGTTCTACGGTTATTTTGTACAGCTTTTAAAGGACTAGACTGGATTGTTTAGGACTGGTCTGTTGAGTTCCATGGGCATCAATGAATTATTGCATAGTGACAGTCAAGCAAGCGTAGTTCACTCACTATCAGAGCTGCCAACCTCCGTCGACCCCATTTCTGGAGTTAATGTGATTCACACGTAATTGATATAAAATGTAAAAAAACAAAAGAAAACAGGACAATTTAAATCAAACTGTTATTATCATGTTTATGGATTAATTGAGATTTTGTGTTTTAGCAAACTATTGAAAGAGTACAGCATAATGAAAATAAGTTTATTTTTGTGTTTGGGTCCTTCTACGTGTGTTTTAGTCAGTAGTTCCACCATGTGTAACACTGAAGTTGCACTTGCATGTTGTACAATGTGTAAATGTCGGTCCTTTTGGAGACAGCTTCAACATGGGATATCTCGTCGAATACGAACCAATATATTTCCAGTGTTTCTGGGTTTCTTATTAGGGAGTTTTCTCTAAATTGCCATCCATTTTGTGCTTATCCCGAGCAGGCATATTGATAAAACATACCAGTGCTGGGTACTCCTACTTCCTATAGAACATACGATAGGATTTGTTTCAAAACAAAAGACCGGTGGTTTAGTCAGCCTTAATAATAAAGGTAACATAGTAAGCATAATCGACCGGAGGCGGTCGATCAGGTTTTTATTTGATTTTTGTGACTATTTTTATCGTATGCTTTTTTTGTGGGAAAATTGCGTAGACAAATATCTTTGAAACTATTTTTTTGTAAATCTGCAATACTAAAAATATATTTTTGTACTCCCGTGATTGAGTAAGATTCCATATTGCTAAAAAGTACCATAAATCACTAAAAATGAACCAATTGAAAGAACCATTCATGAATTTTACGACGCAGACGGGGCGCAGACACTTACAGAATCCTGCCTATCAACGACCTCCGGTCGAATAATTACTGAAGTCGCACAAGACAAATCATTTCTCAGAACGTTTAACTCAGATTAATCACAATGCACTCGTGTTACCAAATTCATCCGGTTAACAGTGCAGTCAAATCGAGGCATTTAAATTGGAAATTTGGTACTTTTCCAAAATAGTTAAAAAAAACCCAAAAAAAACAAGGACAACTTTATTGGAATAGGCGGCCTGGTGGTTAGCACATCAACCTCACAGCCTCTGGCCCTAAGTCAGCTGGTATGGGCTCCAGCACTCCCTTTCGGGCCTAGTGAGGATAAAGCGGTTCAGAAAATAAGATGAGAGATTTTTTTGGGATTTCCGGAATTTAGGGTGGTTGTCAGGAGTCCCGGAGTTTGCGTTACTTTTATGGGTCAAGCCCAGGAATTCTGGAGAGTTTCGCAGCTCTGCTATGATTGATTTTATCTCATTTATGACGCATGTATATGAATCTGAAATTTGGACTCTTTCCTCTGCAAACTTTATCAAATTGTATTATGTAAGTTTCATTAAAACCAAGGATTTGTACAAACACATTCTCTTAAATGAAACATGAACATTTGAGGAGGTGGCGCATGGTATTGGTCAAATAAGGAGTGAAAGAGGCTTACCAGGGAAGCAGCGCTCAGGCATTTTGGTAAGATAGAAGACAAAGGCAGCTGCTCCAATGAGGTACATGATAATTAGGCGAGGCAGGAACATCTGCACAAATGATAAACCTGCATTGGTAAAGCAACGTTGAATTAAAATGGTCTTTATGAACCAGGTGGGAGAATCACGAGCTACAGCAGGGGTTTGCACATTTTACCTTTCAGGGTACTTTTGAATTAGCTACAAAAACACATAACTCAACAGTCAAGATAATGTAAGTATGAACATAAACATAGGAAGATACAATACATTGTAAAGTCCCACTGCACCCTATTGGTGGACAATCACTAAATAAGTTAAACCTGTGCTTTAAAAAAAAAGATCCAACTGATATTGGTGTTTAATTATTTAGATGTTTAATTCATGTTGTCATGTCTGAGGTCGTTTCATAAAAGTGTCCTTAGGTGCCCCATATGCCATTGTTTCCCTGAAAGTACAGTAATACCTTGACAAACAAGAAATTTGAGATATGAGTAAAATTCCGAGCAGATATCTAACTTGAGATATGTGACACATTTTGATATACGAGCATACAGCCAGGTGGTTGACGCAAGAGGCTGCTTTATGATTTCACCGCACTGTCTCTCTTGCCGCATCTCCCTCGTGCAAAGATCTCTACGAGCACTGGGCCGAGCGTTCCCATATTTCCGGGTTTTTTTGGCTTAGGCAGTGCAGAATTAAGGAAAACACAATAGATCCAAAGCAAGCCGGTGCAATGAAGGGTAGTATGATGACAATCGATATTAAGCACAAAATAATGGACCTAAAAGTAGGTTTGCTGAACTTTACCTAATTGGTTTTTTTGCAGTGGCAGACAATTTAGACAGTGCATGCGTTTGTTTTCATTGGTGAAAAAAAACATACACAAAATTGTTTCAATGAATGTCAATAAAAGATTGAATGCCGAAGAAAGTGGGTGACAGGCTAAATTGCTTTGACAAAGCTTATGTTTTTACCAGTTAACCTTTATGTCAAGTAAAAATCATTTCAAATGTATTTATATAGTCAAAAATGATGACATCATCCCAGGCTGATTTTTATATGAAAGAGATAATAATAACAATAATCGGACATAGGCTTTGTCATCATCATTGACTCGACAAAAGCCTAATTGTCATCATACCCAGAAACTGCGTATAACGAAATTGGTGGTGCTTTTCCATAAGGTGCATTTTCCCGGCAAAAGACCCAAATAAGTGAAAATAATTTCAGACTCGTAATTACTCGTAATTTGGTATTCTGCCGTGATGGATACATTGCATCACCCCCGAGCGGATCACTTAATGATAAAATAATAATAAAGTACAGTGTTCCCTCGCTACTTCGCGCTTCAGCTACCGCGGACTCAGAGCTTCGCAGATTTTTTTCAGGAAAATAAAAAATTTAAAGATATTAAGTTAAAATTGTAAATTACAACATTTTACAAGAGGTGGAAACAAAATATTCAATAAGAATTAGTTATTGCATCAAAAAAAAAGGCCAAAGAAATGGTCAATAACATGGTGAGAGTTCAGGAATCGCATTGATGACGTCATGGCTGTTTACAGGCGCATCTTCACCGCCCAAAAAAACAATGTTCACAAATCCCAATAACGATGTTTCTTACATGCAAAAAAACTGCAGAAGACCCTCCATCCGGACTACTATGATGTTTTTGCTTGGTGGTGCTTTTGTGCACGTGTTATACATTTCTTTAAGCATTTTTGAAGGGGCACGCCTTCTTCGCGGAAATGCAGCTATTGCGGGAGGTCCCGGTCCCCATTAACCGCGATAACCGAGGGAACACTGTATTAACAGTAAATATAGAAAACAGAAATGCAATTACAGTATTCAATGACGACTCCCTCTGATCTAAACCCCTTGGGCATGAGGTAATCAAAACTTTTGATATCACCACCAGTCGGTCGTTAACATATTGATCACTATTTTTCAGTAATTTTCCTTACCTTTACAATGTCACACGTGAGCCCCCCGTTGAGCCACACCCAATGACATGTTGGAACCACGCCAATACACGCCACGGTGAAGAAGATGGACAGCCTCGTACGACGCCACTCAGCGGTCATATAGCG
Organism: Stigmatopora nigra; assembly: GCF_051989575.1. NCBI lineage: Eukaryota > Metazoa > Chordata > Actinopteri > Syngnathiformes > Syngnathidae > Stigmatopora > Stigmatopora nigra. The sequence goes on along the minus strand of NC_135524.1, from coordinate 9,738,026 downwards.
TGGGTGGAACTGAGCACCGAATACAAAGAGGATCATGCACAGCACCGTCAGCGAGTAGACCTGACGCCAAAACTGATGAAAGCCAAACATAAGAGTTGATCAGCTGTTGTACTGTAATTAGCGCCAAAAGAAAGATGGAGCTGGCACGTACATCATTGCAATAAAAGGAGTAAAAGATGCCTGGCACGTAACAGCCCAAAATGCCGATAGAAATGCCCGCATAGTCCAGCGCCAACCAGCGGCGACTCGTCTTCTCTGATCGGTGGCACAAGAATAGATGATACCCGACAGAACACAGCATGCATACCTGGGAGTAACATAGGAACAATATTATAAATAATGTTAGCATCCTAAGGTCAAGTTTTCCATTGTATCTTCATCAGTAGTACATAAAAGTAAGGGCACCACAGGTAATGATCAGAACTTGCATTTAAAAAATATTGCTCATGTAGATCAGCATTTTCTCTTGAATATGTCACGTATAAGACAGTAATATTTGATAAGTGAAACATGTTTTATAAAAAGTTACGGAAAGTGGGTAGTAATTGTTAAAACATAAGAAGCCAGGTGTATAAATTTGGCCAGATTCTCAGTAATCAGGTTAAACTGTCAATAAAGTAGAGTCGTACCTCTGATTACAAAATCAATTGGTTCCAGAATTTTTTATCTTAACTTGAATGTTTCGTAACTGGAGCAGTGATTTATATGTGATTTCATTGCACGGCCCTCAAAAAACTACCAACTAAACCCTTTAAAAACGGCCAGTGTCCCTCCCATCTTTATGTGAATGTTGTGAGAAACAGACCAAAAAGAAAAAAAAATGATAAGAAAATTATTTACTAATTCAATTAAATGTATAACAAGCAGGGCGGCCCGGGTGCTTGAGTGGTTAGCACATGGACCTCACAGCTCTGGGGCCCTGGGTTCTAATCCAAGTGGGTCCAGCTGTGTGCAGTTTACATGTTCTCTCCGGGCCTGCGTGGGTTTTTCCGGGTACTCCGGTTTCCTCCCATATTCCAAAGACATGCATGGTAGTTTGAATGGGCACTTAAAATTGCCCTTAGGTATTGAGTCTGAGACTGAATGGTCGTCCGTCTCCTCATGCCAAGAGATCTGGCCCGAAGTCAGCTGGGATAGGCTCCAGCACCCCCTGCGACCCTAATGAGGATGAAGGGGTTCAGAAAATGAATGAATGAATAACAAGCATGCAAAAACTTGTTCTATTCATGCAGTAGTATAGTCATGGCCAAAGATTTTGACAAAGCTTTCACAAAGTCTGTTCTCTCTGGGGTTTTAGGTGTAATATTTCCAGTGTTGACACTTCTTTTTCAAGACCTTTGCAATTCTCCCTGGCATGCTGTCGCTCAACTTCTGAACCAAACCTTGACTGATACCCGCCCATTCTTGTAAAATCAATGCTTGGAGTTTGTCAGAATTTGTGGGTTTTTGATAGTCTACCCGCCTCTTGAGGATTGAACACAAGTTCTCAATGGGATTAAGATCTGCAGTTTTTTTCCTGGCCAAGGACCAATCTCCTTCCCAGTCAGGCACAGAAGAAAGTCAGATCCAAAAGAAAGCCTACCGTCGCTCCCCAGTCTCATTCCTTTATCCCGTGTCTGCCAATCCACAACTTGGTTTTTGCAACTTAGTATTAAGAAAAGGCCCGTCTGTGACAAGTCTTCCCCAGACCAGGAGATTAGTTTGGGATCTCAGCTGTGACCTTCCCTGGCTCTCTTGACAGTCAGGAACAAAGCCACCATTCCTCCCTTCAAGCTTCCCTACCGAGCTAATTGAATTAGCTTTGTAGAAAAAGACTTATTTTTACCTATAGCCCAAAAAGGCTCTTAAATTTCACATACATTCTGTCTCCAAACCAAAGGATAACTTCTAATTTGAAAACAATTAAAGATTACACGTGATTAGAAAAAAAATATTTATCTTCAGGATACTGGAAAAGTATTTAAGTTTAGGGTGATTTTGTAACCTGAAATTCGTACATAGATGCATTTGTATGTAGAGGTATGACTTTAGTCGCCACCCAAAAAGGGGTTTACCAGATTGTGCTGAAGGTAACTGTTAAACACACCTTGAGTCACTGCGTAGATGTATTTTTATTTTATTTCTGAGAAAGTGCAGATGCTCAAGCAAATTAAATATCCCTTTACAGATAAACCAGGTTCAACTACAAAACACACCTATCTGAGGTATTACAACACAATACAAACCAGTTACTCACATTTTTGGGAGGAGTGAACTGAATGAACCTGTCTGAGGGAACGTGAATTTCTTGAAATACTAACGAGTTATCCTAAGCAAAACATCCAGTAGTTTCGAAAATAGGGCTTTTGCTATTGTGGAGTTAGATGCCATGACACAATTAACTGTTGGGTGTGTCGTCTTCGAGACAAAAAAAAATACCGTCATAGGCTGAATGACTTTTTAACCTATTTTATCACACCAATTTAAATGATAACACATGTACTGAATGTCTACATCTTACCTGAAAGCAAAAAAGACCTATGGCATAGATGACATAGTCCTCTCTGCTGGCTCCAGAGGCCGGCAGAACTTTCACAATGTCGTTGACCGCCAGAGAGAAGAAAAGAAGGAAGCCCAGAAGGTGGCTCCAGATGTTGATGGTCTCATTGGACAGAACAAAAATACTTGAGAAAAACAAATTGGACAGTTAAGCTGGCACATGAAAGTGTTTTTTAAAATATATTTATTATAAGTAATCTCACCTCTTTAGGCAGAGTTTGGAAGGCAGGTGGGCCCTATAACCATCGGTGATGTAAGGGTTCTCTCTGAGGTACATGGGGAGTTGGTCAAAAGTATACAAGTGTATCTTCTGTGGTATGAGCATAGTCCATTCTGCATAACTTCCCAGCTCAACGTATTGGGCCATCTTCAGCATGGTATATTTGCTTCTTTTTCAAACTAACCAGTTTGAAGTTGGGGCAGGGTGGGAAAATAAACCTGACGAAACACATTTTTTTAATTTTTAAGTTACTATCAAAATGATACAGAACCCAGAAATTGTTAAGATTTCCATTCATCAGTGTACTAAGATGAACGGATCAACAGAGAGATGGATAAGATAGTCAATTGCTTCAAAACCTTTGTGGAAAATTAAAATTCAAACGACTTTCAATTTACCTACGCAATTCAATTGAAAATCATTTAACATATTTTGGGGGAGCAGTAACAAAAATATATGTATTCATTCATTCATGTTCCATACTTATTTGGGGAGTGCTAGAGCTTATCCGAGCCAACCACAGGCAGCAGACAGGGAACACCATGAACAGGTTGCCAGCTAATTGCAGGGCACAATGAAAAGGACAACCACTCACGCTCACAATCACACCGAATGCAAAAATCTATATAACAGAGCCAAATGTATACAGTGTTCCCTTGCTACTTCGCGGTTCAGCTATCGCGGACTCAGAGCTTCGCAGATTTTTTTTGGAAAAAAAAAATACAAATATTACATTAAAACAACATATTTTACAGTTTTTTTTGTTAGAACATGAATTTCACTCTCTCTACCCGTATTCTATATGGTGTACTGTATACAGGGGGGTAATTTTTTTTAATTATTATTTTTTTTCTTTTTGTAATTAAATTCAAATTAAGCATTTTTGAAGGGGAATCCCTACTTCGCGGAAATTCACTTATCGCGGGTGGTCCCGGTCCCCATTAACCGCGATAACCGAGGGAACACTGTATATAACTTTACTTGCTGTGCTCATAATTTTATTCAAAGTCATTTAGATGAATGTCAGCATACACTGCCACCCTTTAATGTGCCTCTTACCAATATACCAATATATATCCTCAATTATCAACCACTAATCTCTTTGCCTCCACCTTTAGTGGGCTCAAATTCTAGCCGAACGAATTCCAAAGCATGTTGCTGCCACCATCACATTTTATTGTTGACGATTTTTGTGATGTATTATTTGAATGAAGAATGTCTTTTGGAATAATGGACAAAAATTAGACTTATATTTCGAAAGTGATCAAAAATACGCTTCTGTGTGAAAACGGACCAGTGAAACCAAGGTGGATTGTTTGAATAGTTTGTCATTTTATATGTAGACATTTTATCCCTTTTCCTTTTCTTCTGAGCCTGCCATCCTTTACCTCAGAGTGAAAGGCCAACTTTTTGGCCAAGGAGGTTTATTTGCTACATCAGCAGGGCAGTTCAACTGGTTTTCTATCTTCTTTTTTTCTATAGGTCTTTGTTGGGCTGTTCCTGGAATGCATTTTGTTATCCTTGTTGTAGTGACAATAAAAATACCCAGGCGTGGCCAACAAGTTAGACACAAAGAGGCAACATTTTAAACCAAGAGTCATAGAGCCACACCTTATGTCAGAAGCAGCATAAAAATTAAAATCTCCCAAATTCTCTTCTCATCTCATTTTCTGAACCTCTTTACCCTCACTAAGGTCACCAACTAACTTTAGGCCAGGGGCGGGGGACACCCTGAACTGGAAGTCAGCCAATTGCAGGGGACAAGGAGACAAACAACCGTTCACGCTCACACTCATAATTAGGGGACAATTTAGAGCAGGGGTGTCAAACATACGGCCCGCGGGCCGGCTCCGGCCCATCTGGTGGTTTGGTACGGCCCGGGGAAGAAAGCTGCATTGTATAAAAAAAATATGATTTTTTTTTTTACAATTTGTAGTTCTTGTATTATCCGCTAGGGGGAAAGTGTTTTAGTACATGCAGACAACATGAATTGACACTTATTTATGTTCTTATGTTATTCTCTTGTTCATAATATATTGTTCATAATGTAAAAGGAAAATTCTTTTAATAAACATTTTGATAATTTACTCATTCTTTGCACTAATTATTAGTATTAGTGACTAATACAAAGGAAAAAAAGTGGGCTTATTATTAGTTCAATGTAATTTTGAAATGAGTTTACTGATCCGGCCTGCTTGATCTCAAATTAAGCTGTATTCGGCCCACAGACCAAAGGGAGTTTGACACCCCTGATTTAGAGTGTCCTTTCAGCCTACCTAGAAACCGCAGTATTCGGAGAAAACCCACCCAACCCGGAGGAGAACATGCAAACTCCACACAGGTGGACGTGAACTGGATTTGAACCTCGGACCCCAGAGTTGTGAGGCCAACTCGCTCCAACGGGACCCCCTAACCAGTGTTAAAGGAAGAGCATTCTGTCTTCCTTCTCGGGTTCAATTAATTACAGATGTGGAAGATGTTGGTTCTCCAAATACAGGCTGGAGGTTATGAACAGTGTCTTTGAAGCTTTTATTGCAGAATATTCTGAGCACAGGTGAACCACAGGCAACGCTGTCTTCCACAAATGTGCCGAGATAGACTTACATACACCTTTATTTTTTTAAGAGAATGGTACCAAAACCAAACAGGGATTGAATTTTCCCCTACTTCACACAGTAAGCTATTTGTTATTAACCGGCAAATAGAAGATAACAACAACGTTGCAAGTCTTCAAGGACACATCTGGCTACAGGACAGAGCTCTACTAAGGAGCTTGAGACTCGTGGAGTCATGACTAGAAACGGGCAAAATACACATTTCAATATGAGACCCACTTCACCAGTATGTACAGTGTTCCCCCGTTACTTCGCGGTTCAGCTATCGCGGACTCAGAGCTTCGTGGATTTTTTTGGGGAAAAAAAATACAAATATTACATTGAAACAACATATTTTACAGTTTTTTTTTATTGTAACATGAATTTCACTCTCTCTACCCGTATTCTATATGGTGTACTGTATACAGGGGGGGTGAATTTAAAAAAAAAATGGAATTAAATTCAAATTAAGCATTTTTGAAGGGGAATCCCTACTTCGCGGAAATGCACTTATCGCGGGTGGTCCCGGTCCCCATTAACCGTGATAAGCGAGGGAACACTTTATTTGTCTATATAAATTTCATCAAGAATTTAAGAGCCAGGGCAGCCCAGCATCTTGGGTGGTTAAAATGTTGGCCTCACCGCTCTGGAGTCCTGGGTTTAAATCCAGGTCCACCTGTGTGGAGTTTGCATGTTCTCCCTGGCCTGAGTGGGTTTTTTGGGGGTACTCCGGCTTCCTCCCACATTCCAAAAACGTGCACGGTAGGCTGATTGGACACTCTAAATTGCCCTTTATGGTGAGAGTGTTCATGGTTGTCCGTCTCCTTGTACCCTGCAATCGGAAACCGGAGTACCCAGAGGAAACCCACACATGATTGGGGAGAACGTGCAAACTCCACACAGGTGGACCGACCCGGGAATTGAACCCAGGACCCCAGAGCTGTGAGGCCGGCGTGCTAATAACTCACTTCACTGCGCTGCCTCCAAATCGTCTTATTAACATAAATTATTATTTTTGGCCCCTAATGAATTCGGGTGTGTTTTAAGATATAATAAACACAAGAGAACCATGAAACGAGGCAAAGAAGCACAGTATACACCAAATATGATAAGAAGGAAAGAGAAGCATTATATTTGGTCGGGAGCCGCAAGCAGCTCGAGAGCCGCGTGTTTGCCACCCATGCCATAGTCATGCTCTTTTCATTTTAAAAATGCCCAATATGCACAAAACTAAACAATGAAGACACATAAATAGACACATGCTTCAATTTAGTAACTAAAATGTTTCAACAACGGTGTACTTTTGAGTTATTTATATCGACCTGCACGTCTTCCTTTGAATGACATCCTATATGTTGCAATATTGATCACATCAGACACCACCAACCCAAGGCAAAAGGCAACAATTTTAAATCAGACTAAGACTAGCGTATAGCATGTGCTCTTCACGTTTTATTTTTATTTTTCACCCGAATGAACATTTAGAAAATCTATACTCTCAGATCGGACTGGTTATCCTAGCATTGGCAGGCATTATTTGGGGCAGCTAAATTGATGGAAATAAAACTCACCAGTGAGCTCTAGTCCTCGCGCCACAGCCAGTAATGTCTCGTGTTTGCCATGATCTCCCCAATGAGTCAGGCCGCTGGCGTGTCTGCTTCCAAATAGATCATAATTGTTCAATAATGCGCCCAAGGCAAAGTCAGCAACCATTACAACGCATTTTTTGTATTCGTTGTAAACAATTGTGGGTCTCTCTACTGCCACCGACTGTTCAAACAGAAGTTTTTCATCCGCAGCCCATTCATTAATGAAATGTGATGGGAAAGAAAAACGTCTTTTATTTATTCAAATTGCTTGGCAAATTTCACATCCTTTAAGAGAAATCCTTAAACTATTCTCAGTTCCAAAGTGTTTTCCCTGATATTGATTGCTATTGTAGTTTTCTATTATCAATAAGAAAGGGGAATGCATTTTTTATAAGATTTAATTCTGTTAATTTACTTTAGGTTGTGCCATCAGGTATTTTCAAAATGCAATAGTTTTAATGTAATTGTAATTTCTGATATATATCTAATTGGTGGTATTTATACAGATTCATTATATATTTACACCTAATACCATTGCTTATGTACATACATTTTGATGGTAGCTGACATTGTTGTCAACACAAGTCATAGTTGACCAATTTTGACATATTGGCTGGCCACCAATTCAGGGTGGCCCCCACCTCCTGTCTGAAGTCAGCAGGAATTAGCTCCCGCACTCCCCGCGACCCTTGTGAGGAAAAGCCGTGCAGAAAATGAATGAATGAATGAATGAATTGAACAAGGGTCTTGGGGGGTGCTTATCCCAGCTAACTAGAGGCACCGGGGTAGGATACCCTTTAATTGGTAGCAAGCCAATTGCAGGGCACAAGGAGACAAACACCCAATCACGCCACACTCCTACCTTGGGGCAATTTAGATTGTCCAATCAGCCTACCATGCATGTCTTTGGAGTAGATGTGATGTGAGAGGAAACCGGTTTACCCGAAGAAACCCCACGTAAGCCCAGGGAGAGAATGCAAACTATACACAGTGAGGACCGACCTGGGATCGAATCCTGAACCCCAGAGCTGTGAGGCGCTAACCACTCGTCCACTGGAATGAGTTCCAGCACCCTCCGCGACCCTTGTGAGGATAATTGGGTCAGAAAATGAATGAATGAATTAATAAAGATTGGAGTGATTTCCAAAACAAAGCTGAATAAGGACGTCCAGAAAATTAAGCCAAAATCAACATTGTGTGCTGTAATGAAAGCTCTCCTTATAAAGATTGAAAGTGACACCCAAAAGCAAAAGAGCGACCATTGGACACAAAAACAAAGGTTTCCATGATGGATTCTACACAAGGCAAAGATTTGATGTCCTGACAAAACGACTTTGGTATGTATTTCATGTTATGACATCATACCCTCTCCATGTTGATGAGTAAATGATAGTTGATGCATCATGAAAAAAGCACAATGTAGATTTTTGTTTTGTTTTAAAAGGGTGGGACTGATTTCTGTCTTTTTGGGTAGTGCTGACCAGAACTGATCCCAAAGAGAACATGAACTATCTGGAGCTATTCTGGAGCCTATCCCAGCTGACTTTGGGCCAGAGGCAGGGGACACCCAGAATTGGTGGCCAGCAAATCACAGGGCACCAGGAAACAGACAACCATTCATGTCCACACTCATACATAGGGGCAATTTTAGAATGTCCAATCAGCCTACCATGCATGTCTTTTGGAATGGGAGGAAACTGAGTACCTGGAGTAGAGTACCTAGAGAAATTCCACGCTGGCCTGGGTAGAACATGCAACCCTAAATCGGTAGCCAGCCAATCGCAGGGCACAAGGAGATGGACAGTCATGCACACTCACGTCAATACCTAGTGTCCAATCAGCCTACCATGTATGCGTTTGGAATGTGGTAGGAAACCGGAGTACCTGGAGGAAACCCACGCAGGCCCAGGCTGAACATGCAAACTCCACACTGGTGGACAGACCTGGATTTGAACCCAGGCACTCCAGTGTGAGGCCGACGCGCTTAACACTCATGCCAGCCTGCCCAGAAAGGAAAATTATTTATATATATATATATATATATATATATATATATATATATATATATATATATATATATATATATATATATATATATATATATATATATATATATATATATATATATATATATATATATATATATATATATATATATATATATATATATATATATATATATATATATATATATATATATATATATATATATATATATATATATATATATATATATATATATATATATATATATATATATATATATATATATATATATATATGTAATAATAAAAAGAATACAAAAAATAGCAATTCAGTCATGATTTAGTGTATGTAAAGTTATGACAGTATTGACATGACTAAATAACAAAATACTGCTTTTACAGTATTACATGTCCAAAAACAATAATGTAACAACAACTGACCGCTTTAATTTTGAAATGTGTGTGTGGGTGGTCCCGTTCGGATGCGAACACATGCTTCGGACGGCAAAGGCTGATAGTATATAAACCGTTTAAGTGTACTCCCATACTCGAATTTCAGGATGTGAGCCCCCAAGAGGAATAATAAACCCGCTATGAAGCTAAAAGAATTATTGAATTAAAAGGAAGAGAAATCCAAACAGCTCATTTTTGGTGTGGCAACGTGAGGACTATGGGTCGTTTTTGGATGTGCTACACCATCATTCTTTTTACCGCAATTTTAGTCGATTCAACCTCCTCGGTGGATGACGAGGAATCCTGCAGTGGTGCATTCGACGTGTATTTTGTTTTGGACAGGTAATGGATAATATACTGTTTGAGAGTAAACATAAGTGCAGTGTTCATTCGTTGCCCATGTATGGTTGTTTCAATTGGGATGTTCTCCTGCAACGTTAACCTTACTTTACCTTTTACCGTTAACTTTAACCAAGCTTGGAAAAACACATTGCAAGTTCACTTTGGCATTAATGAAAGATTACCTATATGCTCACATTCATTTTTGTAAAAAACTGTTCGTACTTCTGTCTGTAGGTGTGAATGTGGTTGTGATGAATCAATCCTGGGTGTGTCACACAAGTTGCAGAAGTACTGAATCATCCATAACCAAATAATAACAAGTGTTTATATACATTTTGATTGATTGATTGATTGATCGTTCTAGTGGACCGGTGGTGCGATTGGTTACCGTGTTGCCCTCACTGCTCTGGGGTCCTTGGGTCGTGGGTTTAAATCCAGGTCACGCCCACCTGTTTATTTTTTTTGGCAGTGGCTCCTTGGCCGGTAACCGGTCAAATAGTCGCAGGGGATATTTAGCCGGTAACCAGTCAAATAGCATTATATGACCCCATCTGGCTATTTAGCCGGTAAGAATTCTGTGTGGGGTAAATAGTAAGAAACTACGGCTATGGAGCCACTGCCTAAATAATAGTCATTACATCCCTATTCACCTAATGTTAAAATATATCAATTGGCAATAAGACATCACATTTCAATAAGATTGGTTGAATGGTTTAGAGGAGGGATGTCAAACATACGGCCCGCGGGCCGGATCCGGCCCGTCTGGTGGTTTTTATACGGCCCGGGGAAGAAAGCTGCATTGTATAAAAAATGAATTTTCGTTAAAATGTGTAGTTCTTGTATTATCCGGTAGGGGCCCCAGTGTTTTAGTACGTGCAGACAACATGAAAGCAACACTTAAATATATGTTTAACTGTGTAAAAGTGTTGTTAAAATTGCACATACTTTATTTATGTTCTTATGTTATCCTCTTGTTCATTATATATTGTTCATAATGTAAAAGGAAAATTCTGTTAATAAATATTTTGATAATTTACTCATTCTTTGCACAAATTATTAGTATTAGTGACTAATACAAAGGAAAAAGTGGGCTTATTGTTAGTTCTATGTAATTTTGCAATGAGTTTACTGGTCCGGCCCGCTTGATCTCAAATTAAGCTGTATTCGGCCCGCAGACCAAAGGGAGTTTGACACCCCTGGCTTAGAAAATCCCCTATTCACTCAATGTTAAATAATAGGTTACCAGCTACCTTCTTTTTTAGATGTTCTCTGCGGGCCTGCGTGGGTTTCCTCCAGGCACTCTGGTTTCCTCCCACATTCCAAAAACATTCATGGTAGGTTGATTGGACACTCTAAATTGCCCCTAGGTATGGCGGTAGGTGTGCATGGTTGTCTGTCTCCTTGTGCCCTGAGATTGGCTTGCTACTGATTCAAGGTGTCCCCTCCTCTGGCTTGGAGTCAGCTGGAATAGGCTACAGCACCCCCCGCGACCCTAATGATGATAAAGTGGTTCAGAAAAGGAGATGAGATTATTAATTACATGAAAAAATATAATAATTGCTACCATTTGAAACATTTGTAAAATAATAATACCAAGGAGACAGACAACCATGCACAATAACACTCATACCTAGGGACAATTTAGACCGTAATTTAGTGTCCAATCAGCCTACCATGCATGTCTTTGGAATGTGGGAGGAAACTGTAGTACCCGGAAAAAACCCATGCAAGAACATGACAACTCCACAAAGATAGACCCTTTAAATTCTTCATAAAATTTATAGAGATTATACATTACTGGTTACGGCCCCAGTCAAAACATCTCCAATCACGATACACTATAAGCACAACCACAATAAATCTTGCAGTAAATTTCAGAGTCGTTCATTTCAAAATTGATCAAAGTTAAAGGGAAAATAGTTTGCTACCTCTTTTTACACTATGTCGTCTCCTGCTGCAAAAATTTACCTTCTGGTGTGTGCCGGTTGTGTTCACAGGTCAGGCAGTGTCTCAGAACACTGGCATGAGATCTATGATTTTGTGAGGGAGCTCACCAATAAGTTTGTCAGGTGGGTCAGGAGACATTTTGTTTATCCTTACAAGTTATTTCCCCACGTATATATATCCCCATGGCCACAAGAATGTTTATTTATGGTACACATGGGAGTGTAACAATGTAGGACAAACCTATTTTGGGAAGCTGACATGTCGGACATAGCTCCAAACCATTCTGTTTAATGTTGGATAAGCTGCGTGTGATATCTTTCGGTTTACAGTATTTTACTTAGACCTGAGAGATAAAACCTTCATGTTAATTATGTAAAATATCGATACATAATATATAATATGAAATATTTTTTGTCAACAGCAATGATAATAACTTTCAATAAAATTTGATGGATTTAAACTACAATTACACTACGCAAACACCATGCGACGTGAACGCTAAATCTTGAACAACATAACTGTGTCACGCTGACACATGTTTCTAATGAGTGAAATTTGTGAATGCTGCTCTGGAATTGGCTTTCACCGGCTTGTCCATGAGTACATAATGTTGTGATGGACAATTCAGTGTACCGTATTTTCACGACTATAAGGCGCACTTAAAAATCTTAAATTTTCTCCAAAATAGACAGTGCGCCTTATAATCCAGTGTGCCTTATATATGGAAAAAACAAAAAAAACAAAAACAAAAAACCACCACTGTCGGATATTAAAAAAACACAAACGCCTGAACTGAAACAATACTGTTAAATATGCAAATGCCATCTTAGTTTACAACATCTTCCATCATATAGCTCCTCCCCCACCGCAAGATTTTATACAAAAAAACCAAAACATCTACAATGGCTGGCTCTAGAGGTGACTGTGTAGTGAGTGGTTCATACCTGCAAGTCAATAGCAATTACCGTATTTTCACGACTATAAGGCGCACTTAAAAGTCTTAAATTTTCTCCAAAATAGACAGCGCGCCGTATAATACAGTGCACCTTATAATACAGTGCGCCTTACAATACAGTGCGCCTTATATTTGGAAAAAAATGTCATTCATTGAGGGTGCGCCTTATAATGCGGTGCGCCTTATAGTCGTGAAAATACGGTACTTTATTTATTGGACTTATACATCTGTAAAAATCAACCAACTCTCTGTCTGAAAGTTTTTAAAATACACCGCAGCTGATTTGGAATTTTGGTACCAAAGCTGTGGATAGTTTCAGGGAACATGCAATCCATATTCACTCTCATTTGAACTGATATTTCCCAATAAAATGTGTGTTTTAGTCCAAGGATGAGGGTGTCCTACATTGTATTTTCAGCTCAAGCAGTTGTAATCCTGCCATTAACTGGAGACAGGTATTTTAAATCCTCCTATATAATGCAGAACCAGAGATAACCAGATTTCACACACTCTTTTATCAACATTATGTTTATTTTAACCTGTGCTGTCCACAATGGGATTTCTCACTTCGCAGGTCCAAGATAGACGAGGGTTTGACAAAACTGAGTCAAATCAAACCTGCTGGTGAAACATACATGCATGAAGGTTTGAAAGCAGTACGTACATATTCTGTATATAATTGTAGCAAGGATCCATAAAATGTACACGCTCACACAGTTATATTTGACTTCATTTCGTCAGGTGGCGGGGCAGATGAAGGCGCAAAAGACACTGTCTCGTAGCATCATTATTGTTCTGACTGATGGCAAGCTAGATGTTTACCCCTTTGAGCTCAGCATACAAGAGGTGGCACACACACACACTTTTGTAGTTTGTTGGTGTCATAATGTGAGGTATTTTATGTTTGTAGCTCACCTGTGTTCAATAATGCAGTGCATTTACTATATTTTCCCGACTAAATGTCTCACATTTTCATAGTTTGGTTGAGCCTGCGAGTGCGACTTATATACCATATTCCCAGGTGCAATTTCTTTATTTAGCCCATACAATAGATCAGGGGTGTCAGACTCCCTTTGGTCTGCGGGCCGAATACAGCTTAATTTGAGATCAAGCGGGCCGGACCAGTAAAATCATTGCAAAATTACATAGAACTAACAATGAGCCCACTTTTTTCCTTTGTATTAGTCACTAATACTAATAATTAGTGCAAAGAATGAGAACATTATCAAAATGTTTATTAACAGAATTTTCCTTTTACATTATGAACAATATATTATGAACAAGAGAATAACAAGAACATAAATAAAGTATGTGCAATTTTAACAACACTTTTACACTGGGTCAGCACGTACTAAAACACTCCGCTCCCTGGCGGATAATACAAGAACTACAAATTTTAAAGAAAATTCATATATTTCTTATACAACTCAGCTTTCTTCCCCGGGCCGTACCAAACCACCAGACAGGCCGGATCCGGCCCGGGGGCCGTATGTTTGACACCCCTGCACTAGATGCTTTGGCTCAATGGGTGCAATATATGGTAGTGATATCATGAAACATACACTAACATGCATGTTAGCATATGTTTTAAAGAAGGCAGAAGGATCAAACCTAAGTTTGATTGTGCTTTATTGACGTAATAGGAACTCACGTCATGCTCTTCAAAGCATTCAAACATCTACAAATTCGCTATTTCCATTTTAACATGTTTCTTCTAAGTTTCTGATAAAATAAAATAAAAAATCCCCCGTGCCCCCAAAAATGAACCATCTTATATATATTTTTTCCTCTTTCTAGTGTATACTGTAGTTGGTGTGACTTATCTTTTGGAAAATAGAGTAAATATGACTGAACGAAATGGTCTTTTATTACCAATGATGAGTAGAAGTGAAGTAAAGTTAATGGATAGTTTATTCCACATCATCTTCTCTTTGTCAATGTTATCTGACTTGCTGTTTACGTTGTTGCTAGGCTGACAAGGCCAGAGCTTATGGAGCTCGAGTGTACTGCGTCGGGGTCATGGACTTTGACGACAAGCAGGTAGAAGCTCTATTATATTTTCTCACAGTCACACTAAGGGGTTTATTTGTCTCTCGCTGGTCCTCCGTGTGTGTTTTTGCCTTATCTGATGAGACAGGCCTTGCTAAAAAAGGAATTATAAAGATGCGTCTTTCAGGTTAAGTTTGACCGGGCTTTTGTAGAAATATTACATGCTTTTACTTAGATGGACTTTTTAAATGAAAGAATTATGTTTAATTTGATGTCCTTGAGTTTATCCGATTGCATCTGATGCCAAAGAAAATACTACTATTTGGACTAGGTAGGAGTGGTGAGGTTCCACCTCGCAAAGCCAAACGATTTGGGGTAGAAGGCAACAAATAAATAGAAAAAGAAGCTCTTCTCATCATTCTGTTATAAATGTCAATTAATTTATTACTAATAGACACCCAATCTATTTGAAAGCTTCGCTTCAATCCCTCCCACTTCAACTCAATAAAACGCCAATGACCAGCAATGGCTGCCAGTGTTTTGATTTTGTTTTTGTAGTTTTTGTAAAAAAAAAATGGGTTGCTTGGTTTTATGCTTTTTCCCCCTGTTGTCCTTGTCTGAGTGATTGTCCATTGTGTTCGTCGTTTCTTTGCCCCTGATGTATTCCATGCCTGTTCCTTCGTGTGTTTCCCAAGTGTTCCTAATTGTCTTGTCAACCCATGTCGGTCTATGTAAACTCCACTGATTGTTATGTCATTCGTCGGATCGCCTGCATTTGTTTGTCCTCGCCATGTTTCCACGTTGCCTCGATTCCCGTTCCATATACCTCGTTCCTCGCTTTCCCGTGTCTCCTTGTCAGGTTTGGTTGTGATTTTATTTCTCAGGTTTGGTTGTGATTTTATTTCTAAGTCTTTGTTATTTTCTAGGATCCTGCTTAAGTTATTAAAGTTTTGGTTTGAGCATCAACTCCCTCGTCCTCGCCTGCTTGCCTGCGATTGGGTCCTAATTCCTTGTTACCTCACCTCGCCGTCTTGCCAAGGACATAACATTTACTGTTAATTTTTGGTCACTTCCTTTTGATTTTGGGGGCATTTCTGGGTAACTTCCTGTTGCCCTTGGGGGAAACAAATCACCTTTAAGTCACTGAATAGGAAGTCACCCAAGAGTGTCCCTGAGGGAATTGGAAGTAACTCAAAATCAACTGAAAATTACCTGTATTTGGCCTACTATTGTAATACAATGACATAATGCAATATCTTACACTGCAATATTTTAAAATTGTCTTGCCCGGACGTGACTTTTTAAATTAATTATTTATGTTTTCACTGAAACACACTTTGTGCAGTAGCACCACTAATTTCGTTATACGCATCTGTTGTATAATGACAATAAATGCTTTTTATTTGATTTGAGTGTACTCACAACTACTACTACTACCACCACTACTACTCTTTCGGCATGTCCCGTGAGGGGTCACCACAGCTAATCAACTTTTTCCATTTTAACATAGTGCAATGATTATATCTACTACAAGGCTTGATGATAAGCTTTAGAGCAGGAAGTCATTAGAGTGGTCTAATCAAATAAAGCCAGATAGCTTCCTGTCCGGCAGGAGATGAAAGCATCTTTGTTTCTTTTCCTCCTTAAAAGCTGTTGCAGATAACAAATCCAACACTGAATGCATGCTGAAATGTACACAACGTTAACAGGTTAGTCATAAATTGAGGATTCTTCTTTTATTTGTTCTTCAGCTCGCTGAAATAGCAGACAGCGGGGAGCAAGTCTTTCCCGTGTTGAGTGGCTTCCATGCTCTCAAAGATGTGGTTGGCTCGGTGAGCTCCGGTCCGGTCAAAAGCGGTGCAAATCAGTCCCGTGCTGCGGCACAATAAGAATGTGTGTACCTCCTTTGCCACACAGATTCTGAAGCAGTCCTGCTCTGAAATTTTCACTGTAGAACCTTCGAGTATTTGCGTCAACGGTAAGGTGATTGCCGTATTTTCTCACATATAAGCCGCCCCCACGTATAAGATGCACCCTTAAAATTTCCGTGACCGGACGTTTGGTCGACGGACACTTGGTCCCCGGACGTTTCGTCGAACGGACGTTTGGTCGCCGGATTCGCTCGCTCTCAAAATTATAATCATGAGAAAGAGTTTACTGTTGAAAGCGATCAACCAGGTAACCTCTCGCTCTCAACATTATAATCATGAGAGTGAAAGAACTGACCGCTGACCAAACGTCCATTCGACGAAACATCCGGGGACCAAGTGTCCGTCGATCAAACGTCCGGGTACCAAAATTGTCTTTAAATCATTGAATTGTATATCGTGTTTAAGCCCCACCCCCTGATTGACAATTCTCCCCTCCATATTCATGGTTTTAATAGGGAGTACAAATGTGTTACTTTGAAGGGAAAATCTTAAGAAAAATAATCGTCTGTGGTATTTCTAACATACTTTATGAATCAAAAGCACATAATTAGGGTCAACCAGCAGAGCGACCCAGCTTCGCTGGTCCCAACTGCTTGGGCGACAAAGTCTCCACTTTCGATGCAGCCGTGCCGGCAGTTTCCATTGTATCTTTCTGGGTCTCGGTATTGAATTTGATGCAAAACAAAATAGTCCGGATACAAAGTGATTTTTGCGCAATCGCCCCGGGCCGTAAACATTCCTTATTGGAAGTGGCCAGAAGAATGTCGAAATATTTCCCAAGTGGATCCAGCAAAAACGACAAAGTAGTTGAGATAATCCCTAACAATTAGCCCCCACAAAATGAAATATAAGGGCGCAAGTGTACGCACCACACGAGCACACATTTGACCAATTGGTATTCAAGGTGAGCAGTAAGAACTGGGCAGATACGTGCCTAAGTGTGTGCATACACGAGCCCAAATTTAAAAATCGAGCACGGTATTAACCGCATTCAAATTGGATGTACGATTTTGTCTGATGTAAATGGACAAACACACTAACGAACACTCACATTCTCAGAAATAGTAATATGTATAGGTTTAGATATAAGGAAGTTAGTAACTCATCCAGTAATTGTTTTCCTTCGGCAAAACAGAAAATAACCAACAAATAGAAACATGTTAATTTGCCGAGATCTACTGGTGAAAAAAGTATAGCAACGCTGTAAGTCTTGTGTGCATATAATCCATGCCCTTGATTCAGTCATATTTTTTTTGTTACAAATATGGCTTATATGCAGGAAAATACAGTAAATGTGGATACGTGTATCTGCTATGACGCCGCTTAGTAACGCTGCAAACAATAGCACGCATGTACGTCTGCAGAATCTTTTCATGTGGTGCTGAGAGGAAGTGGCTTCTTCAGTGGATCCAAGAGGACACGCAGTGTTCACTGCTTCCTCACGGTCGGAAAAGTAAAATTCAGTGAGTACAATGCGCTTCGAACGAGACCATCGTATTTTCCAGACTTTAAATCACTGTAATTTGTTTTCACATTGACTGGCAACAACATGTTGTATTAATATGTTCCATTAACAAGTGCCTATTTTATCTTTTGTTCCCAATTTTACTATTACAGTCATACCTCTACTTACGAATGCCTGTAGGTACAAAAGTTTCAGGTTACGAAATGTTTAATATGCAAATAAGTGAGTCGAGATATGAAAAAAAATATTCAAGCTACAAAATCCCACAAAAAGTAAATGCATTTCCTTTTCCGTTATTTTATTGTGAATTCCCCTTATTAAGCGAATAAAAACTACAAATGCAATGTGGCACATATTTTCACACACACACATAGGGCACAAAGTAAAAGTCTAAAATTTATTACAATGTGAATGGCTTTCGGCCCTGGAAAAACACACTCTTTCCACCAACTAGCCGACAAACACAGGTATTACATCTTTAACGACCTTGCTGGATCTGTGATTGGATGGCACACACACCCAATCACCCGCCGAATCCTGGACTTGGCTGTCTTTCCTTTATGTCATGTTGGCATGATATCGTCATTGTCTTCAGAAAATGACTGTCTGTGTTTATGGATGAAATGATATAACATTGTCCTGCGATTGGTTGGCCACCATTTCAGGGTGTCCTACAACTGGTAGCCTTAGTTGGCAGGGATAGGTTTCAGCACCCTATGCAACCCTTGTGAGGGAGGATAAGCGGTAAGGAAAATGAATGAGTGTGTGATATAACTTGCATATCTGTGAGTCGCGATGGAGAGTCAAACAGTAGCTGCCTTTCATCGCCTGAAGCTAGTAAACAGAAGAGGCATTATGAGCCTGAGGAAAATTGGAGGAGATGGTATTATTAGATGGAGAAATTTGAATTTGTATTCTTTCCGGAAGATGCAATGACAGGCTAATATTTTATTCATTGCATTTGTTACACGTTATGTTTTCAATAATCGCACAAAGTATACAAATGTATACCCTTCATTTTCATATTGCTTTAAACACAGGGAGAAATAATCACACAGTGATTCATTGTTGTCTTCAACCAACTTTTACTGTAATCACTCACAAAAACACATAATATACAATTAATATATATATAATATATATATATATATATATATATATATATATATATATATATATATATATATATATATATATATATATATATATATATATATATATATATATATATATATATATATATATATATATATATATATATATATATATATATATATATACATATATATATATATATATATACATATATACATATATATATATATATATATATATATATATATATATATATATATATATATATATATATATATATATATATATATATATATATATATATATATATATATATATATATATATATATATATATATATATATATATATATATATATATATATATATATATATATATATATATATATATATATATATATATATATATATATATATATATATATATATTAAAAAACAACACCAAAACAATTAGAACCCAAAACAATTGCACTTGTTCCATAAACAGTCATAACTTGTTTTACCTTATTTTTTTACAACTTAGAGAAGTCTTTAACTATTTATTCAGCAGGAGCAAACAATGGAATCTCAATAAAATAGCTTCCTTTGCTAAGACCGTCATACACTCTGCATATAATGCTAACGATAATGGCGGCTGAGGGTAGCTTGCTAAATGCTATTCCATGTGCTCCACCCGAGACTCGCACATTCACGCACACACATCAAAAGTAAACAAACATTACTAAACATTATCTTCTTTCTCACATGCTAAACACTGTATCTTGCAAACCACAATAATCACACAGAGAAATAATCACACAGCGATTCGTTGTTGTCTTCAACCAACTTTTACTGTAATGACTAAAAATATCCCGTGCCTCATCAGACATCAATAATCAAATACCAATACAGACTTTAACATATTACTCTTGTTATTTGGATGAAGGCATCAATAATCGAACTCTGATAAACATCCAATCCAAACCTAGTTGTAATCCCCAACATGCAATCATTAATAACTTAAACACTTTAGCATGTCACACAAACACTGTATAAAGAATTCATCAAAATGATCTAACACTGTAACTACAAGACAACTATTTTTGTGACTTCAATGTAAAAAGTAAAAAGATCCCCCTTCTTGGTTGTGTCACCGTAGGCCAGAAGGCAACAGTGATAGGTGAAGGTCTCCTGCTATGTCCTCCCCCTGTGCTACTACATGAGGTGGGACAGTAAGTATGCGCATGAGCATCCATGCATACATACACGCATCATTTTTCAGGCCTGAACTATATTATTAAACATTTTTTTGAATGGCTAAATATCTTATTGTGTCACTTATGGTCACCAATTCAAGAGAAGTCACATAAAACCACACTGATTTAGGTAGCCCAATATATACTGTATTTGATTTGTTTGTATGCATCAACATGACACCTGCATTCTGATGTGGAATAAAACACCTGAATGACCATCATATTAGCTTGGTGGTGCTTTTGTGCATGTGTTATACGTTTCTTTAAGCATTTTTGAAGTGGCACCCCTACTTCGCGGAAATTCACTTATCGCGGGTGGTCCCGGTCCTCATTAACCGCGATAACCGAGGGATTGCTGTATATCAATTAATGTAAAAACATGATAATAATAGGGTCGACAGAGGTTGACAGCTCTGCATTCGCTACCGTTTCCTGACCCACGATTAACGCATGGATCTTAACCTTTCATCCTCACCACTGTGTAAATAATACCAATTGTGTAGTTTTCTGCATGAGGCGACTATAAGGCGCACTTAAAAGTCTTAAATTTTCTCCAAAATAGACAGTGCGCCTTATAATCCAGTGCGTCTTATATATGGAAAAAACAGAAAATCAAAAACGAAAAACCACCACTGTCGGATATTAAAAAAACACAAACGCCTGAACTGAAACAATACTGTTAAATATGCAGATGCCATCTTAGTTTACAAAATCTTCCATCATATAGCTCCTCCCCCACTGCAAGATTTTATAAAAAAAAATCCCAAACATCAACAATGGCTGGCTCTAGAGGTGACTGTGTAGTGAGTGCTTCATACCTGGAAGTCAATAGCAATTACCGTATTTTCACAACTAAAGGCGCACTTAAGTCTTAAATTTTCTCCAAAATAGACAGTGCGCCTTATAATACAGTGCGCCTTATATATGGAAAAATGTCATTCATTGAGGGTGCGCCTTATAATGCGGTGCGCCTTATAGTCGTGCAAATACGGTATGTAAAAAAAAAAAAAAAAAAAAAGGCATGAACTTGATCTTCTTGCAGGACAGTTGAGGTGCTGGTCAGTTTGGATAACGGGCAATCTTACATCTCTGCTCCTATCGCCATTTACGCCACTGGCTGTGTGAGTATCAGTCTAGTCATGAATAGAGTCAAACATACAAATATGAAACAAAAAAGAAGTTCTATTAACTCATTGGTTACCATTGACAATGATGTGGGCAGGCAGATGGGATTTGGGTGTTGTGGCTGCTGTTGGCTGCTTTGCTGGTTCTGCTTCTTGCTCTCCTTTGGTGGTTCTGGCCTCTGTGCTGCACTGTGGTGAGTGGGCTCATGTATTAGGTAAAACAAAGTCAGTAATAGCCATATTGGAAAGCGACTCTGCTTTTCTCCACCACAGGTGATTCAAGACCCTCCACCCTCTCGCCCACCTCCTCCCATGCTTGTGAGTATACCACAGGGTCAAAAAATAGAGCAGAACACAATCAGGAAACAGTCGATAAATTATATTTAAGCACAGAAATCGATTAGTGGAGGAATTTTTTGATAAATTCTGTTTTGCGATTTGGAAAATACTACTGACTATTATAGCAACATTATTTCCCTTATTGGCCTAAGTTCGCCCTCAAGTAATCAAACATCATTAGGTGTCACATTTGGAATGGTCATATTGTCTAAATATATATTGTAAAATTCCAAACTTAGCTTATGGCCAGACTACCCTGATCTCAGTGAGGATAAAGCAGTTCAGAAAATGAATGAATGATAAAGTAATTACCTTGAAATTGTCTCTAGGAAAAATAATTTCCATGGTGTTTGTTTATTGTTGTCTGTTAAAACAAGATAATCTTATCTCATCTCATCTCATTTTCTGAATGGGTTTATCCTCATTAGGGTCACAGGGGGTGCCAAAACCTTTCCCAGCTGACTGGCTCAGAGGCGGGGCACACCTTGAATCGGTGGCCATACCTGGTGGCAATTATAGTGTCCAATCAGCCTACCATGCATGGTTTTTGGAATGTGGGAGGAAATCGGAGTACCTAGAGGAAACCCACACGGGAGAACATGCAAACTCCACACAGTTGGAGCAAAATGGATTTGAACCCAGGACCCCAGAGCTGTGAGGCCAACGCGTTAACCACTCACCCCACCGGGCCGCAATATGATGAAAACATACAATGAATATTCCACCTAGCGTCTTTTGGCTTATCTTTGCTGCTGTTATTGTAAAGGAGGAAGAGGATGTGTTGTCCCCAAAACACAGGTGGCCCACAGTGGATGCCTCATACTATGGAGGACGAGGCCCTGGTGGAATCAAACGAATGGAGGTGATTTTAAAAAGTGTTTTTGATTTGCAAACCAAATAATAAAAATATGTTTCTGGTTGCTTTTATTCCACAAACAGGGGGTGTAACCCTAACCTATTACATCCACACTATATGTATAAACATATACAGTACTGTGTTCTGTAGGTCCACTGGGGCCAAAAAGGTTCCACAGAGGAAGGCTCGCGGCTGGAGAAAGCCAAGAACGCCATGGTCACCATGCCAGGTGAAGCAGAGGACAAGATCATCCCTCTACCACCGGCGAGGCCTCCACCTGTTTACAACCCCCTACCAGAGCCCAAGTGGTACACTCCCATCAAAGTGAGAGATATAGTACCCCAATTTTTTACAGTTGGCTGACCAACCCTTGCATTGAATAACATCAGTGCAATGTATTTATTTGTTGCTTTGCGTTTTCCTCAGGGGCGTTTTGATGCATTGATGGCATTGTTGAGGGGGCAATACGATAGAGTGGCAATTATGAGGCCAACAGCTCATGACAAGGTAAAGTTTACTCGTGAATCCTCACAATATCTTTCAGTCAATTGAAAGTACAGTGTTCCCTCGCTACTTCGCAGTTCAGCTACCGCGGACTCAGCTTCGCGGATTTTTGGGGATTTTTTTTTTTTTTAAATACAAATATTACATCGAGACAACATATTTTACAGTGTTTTTGTTATAACATGAATTGCACTCTCTCTACCTTATTATTTGTATTCTATATGGTGTACTGTATACATGGGGGGGGGGGGGGGGAATTGGGGGGAATTAAATTCAAATTAAGCATTTTTGAATGGGAATCCCTACTTCGCGGAAATTCACTTATCGCGGGTGGTCCCCATTAACCGCGATGATCGAGGGAGCACTGTATTATCATTGAATTTTGTTTTTCTTTCAAGTAAGCAATCCTGCATACAATAACAGATATTATTTAGATATATGCTAATAAAATAGAATGTTACTTTATCTCAGTAGTTCAACTTTTTTTTAAAGCTTCAACCAAGTAGTGAATCCATGATTTTTAGTTCCAAACAAATGATCTAAAATTGTTCTATAGTCTGTATCCCTTAAACTAATAATTTTTTGGTTCTGCTTATCATGTTTAGGTCTAATTTCCATATAAATTTTTTAAAATAATTTTTTACAATTTCCTGATTGTTTTTATCTGCAGGGCCGTTGCATCAACTTCAAAAAAGTTCACTCAGATGGATAAAATTTGTATTTTCGACCAAACATGTTTGTTTTGAGTGATCAAAAATGTAAATAATTATTGTAATTCTACACATTTAGCCTGGTTCTGTTTCAATTAAATATGATTTGTCTCTTTGCCCCAAAAAATATACTAAAATATACAAAAATTTTGATTGATTCAGTTTTTTGTTTATTTGCAAGAAAAATATAGCTGACTTTTCACAATGGTTTAGTACATGTGCAGGTATAAACATGTAATACACAAAAAAGTTTGAACAAAAGTAGAAGGAATTTTTTTATAAACATTTACAACAATCACATTGATCCAGACGTCTCCCATTGTAGAAGAGAGCCATGGAGGATGACTTGTTTCCTATTTAAACTGTTCATTAAAAACGTGCACTTCTATCAACGCTGAGCTGGTGATTTGTGTGAATAATGCCTTACAAACCAGCATGGTAATTACATGGAATTTTTTTTTAAAAAAGTCTACTTTCTGATACATGTTAATACTATAGGAATAAAGTCCAGTTAAAGGGTTAGATACAGATGAAGTGCCTTGCTTAGCTTGCATGACATTAGACAAAGCGTTTACCAAAAGTGCCACAACGTCGTAGATCATGTCAAATCATTGCAGTCATTTAAAATGAAGTGCTCAACAAGACGAAAAGGCATAATGTTTGGTTCTGGATCTTTATCTATTGTGTTGCAACAAAACACTTTGGTCCTCAACTTTTTCAGATTTCACAAAATATACTGTTGTGGTGTTTTTGTAAGTGTTTGCTGGACACATCTCTTTCCATACGGGTGGGAATTGCTCAAGTCCATCCAAATTTTCCAAGACAGTCTCGACAGTAAGTGCCTCAGATAAAAATGATGATCCGGTCATGAAATCATGCAGTAACTAATCCTTCAACAGAGAAGGGCTTCAATGGCAAAACAGTATACCTCCGATCATATAAAAGTTGTTCGCTCATTGAAGGTGATCATTCACTGGCAGTTCTCATAGTTTTAAAGGATTAAATGTCCATCTCCATAAAAGGAATCCAGTGAGCTCAAGACTTACACTGAATTGCATATCTGAGAAAATTCAGATAGCTCTTTGCATGGTTTAGCATACACATATATGGCCATTTATTTTTAACAGGCTATTTGACATGTTTATTTACACTCTGCTGAGTGGAACAACTCATCCTTATGATCGATTCTCACGATGCAAAAGGGAGGATCTACAGGAGGGAAAAGAAGAACAAATTAAAACATTACTCAGCATGTCTGTGATCACTTCTATGAATTTTAACTCACCGGAGAGATCGACGACTATCCTTCTCCATATTGTTTTCTGGGCCTTCACTCTCATAAGAAGCAAGGTGCAACTCTGCACAGACAAAATAACCATATGCAAATTACAACCCAGAGAGAAAACCAAATATATCACTTCAATTGTTGTACAGGGGCCATTTGACACTAATCCAATGAAAACCACTACAGTGTTCCCTCGGTTGTCGCGGTTAATGGGGACCGAGACCACCCGCGATAAGTAAATTTCTGCGAAGTAGGGATTCCCCTTCAAAAAAGCTTAATTTGAATTTAATTCCAAAATTTATATATATATATTTTTTTATATTTTATTTTTTTACCCCCTGTATACAGTACATCATATAGAATATAGGTAGAGTATTTTTTTCCCCCAACAAAATCCGCAAAGCTCTGAGTCCGCGGTGGCTGAACCGCGAAGTACCGAGGGAACACTGTACAGGCAAAGGTAAAATAACCAATAAGTAAAATTCAACTGTATTGACATTAATCAAAGAGGTGATTGTCTACACACATTAGAGTGAGGAAAAATTATATGTACTGGCAGCCATGTGTTGTGTAATAAAGACCAAAACAAGAAGGTAAAAAGCAGTTTAACTAACCGTCTTCGGCAAAGATCGGCGTGGTAACCAGATACTGCAGGATCCTACGGTCTCTGTCAAATGGGCAAATCACCTGACGCCACACAAGGAACTCGCTAACCTGCTTCGCCAGCTCCCAAAGTTTCTGGGAACAAAAAAAAAAAATCTAAAATTAGAACATTTAGCCTGAAGGGGGCAGTATTACATTGTTGTGAATGCGATATTTGGTAAGCCGACAACTTTGCTTTACATGCTCTCCTACTGTCTGTTATAACTGGAATTGTTGGGTCTCAAGTGTAACAATTTGTCAAGAGGGGAAAAAAATGCAGGAACTACATGAATACAAAACCGAAATTGTGCATGCCCAAATACCCTACACTGCTAAACATGTTCTTGAACTGTTATTTTCAGCTTCACCAAGTAAAACGGGCAACAACAAAAAAAGTCTGATTATGGGCCAACCTCAAAGTTGATGTGTCCATTAGGCAGCCTGCTGGCACAGCCTTCGTTTAGGAAGTAAATATCTTTGATGAGCAGGCTAAAGAAAGGAATCACAATCTTCTCCTGGACGCTGTGTGCCGTCTCTGACCTTTGGGTGGCGCCGCGCAGGGCAGTGCGGTAGTTGCTAAAGTTACTGGATGGGTCCATTTGGTGCTGGGGGAATACAGATGCACATTGGTCAAATGAGCACAGGATTCTTTATACAACTGCACATTGGGACAACCCAGGAAACATTTAATGTGTTGTCACCTCAAGAATGTCAAACTTGTCAGTGTTTACTTTACTCCAAGTCTTTTTCAGTCTGGCAACGGGACTCATATTCATCCCAGCTGAAACAGAAACAAAAACTTATTAGTTAAATCTCGTTATTGTGCCACCTCGTTACTATGCCACTCTTGCTATTGTGCCACTTTTGCTGGGTCCCAACAAAATTCAATACAAAATTAATTTACTATGCCCCTGCCTAATCTTTCTACTACGTCACTATTTTGTGTGTTGTACTTTTAAATTTTAAAATCATTTATTTTTCAAATTTAGCCCACAATGTCAGCTCAGAAACGCCAGAGAACCGACTTTCGAAGGAGTCGAATCAGTCCAAGATAGCCAGGAAGATAAGCAAGAAATGGGGCGTCAAAATTAAAAGAACCAATCAAATCCATTAAAAAGCTGGAGTTCCATCAAAGAGCATGACGCAGGCTCCAAGTTCGAAACCTCGATGAGGGGGTGCTCATGTAGCTGAAGTAAGCAAGAGGACAGAGTCTGCCTGTCAGCAACGATCTCATCAAAGTGAATGCAGTGAAACTGGCCGAGCTGATGCATATCCCGGACTTCAGTTAGACAATAAAACATTTTTAAAAACCTTCGTTGCCATGCCACTCTCGCTATGCCACATTTGCTCGGTCCCGACGGGTGGCATAGTAATGAGATTTAACTGTACAGAGATTCTATTCCAGTCTTTCCGAAGTGCAACAATGGTATACAATGTTTAATCGCATAAAAACAAAGCCCCCAGATCTCCTTTTACAGAAGCTAGCATTCCACATCTCTGAATAATAAATCCTGCAAAGAGGGACCAGAGGGAAAGACCTTCTGTTCATAAGCCTTTGGCAAACAGGCGGCCATAGCAACAAATCGATAGTTGCGATCTTTGTCATGCCAACAGTGGCTATTTAAAAATGCCACCCTGAGGTGGCGCCATGCCTGCTGTGTTTGGCTCAGTGCAAAAAAACCCAACAACAACAACAAAAACACTCAATAGTGAGGCCAAAATGGATGCCACTTAAAAGACTAAGTAGAGTGAACAAACCAATAGCATGTCAGAGTAGACATGATCTGCTTGGCTGTAGACAATTTCATATTAAGGCTTAGAGCCAATAGGTTATACAAAATTATTTATCTTCAAATTAATTGTGTCTTGCTTATCCCAAATATGACATTATGACAGGATTTGATAGCTAGACATTGCTCAATTTTTTTTGGAAGTGATTCGTAGGGACAGCACTCCAACCAGAAAATGAAGTAGGCAATGAAAAATTAAAGATGAATTAAGTATTATGTATATGTAATTTCTACCTGCTTTCTATTGTCACGCTTTCTATTGTCACCTAGTTGGACTTCGCCTGCATGCTTTAAAGGTCCACTTAGTTAGGATTTCGTCAAATGGTGAACACCGATATTCCCACAAACTGGCTGCTGCGGGTACTTCCCTGGCATGGTATACAGTGTTCCCCCGCTACTTTGCGGTTCAGCTACCGCGGACTCAGAGCTTCGCAGATTTTTTTTGGAAAAAAAAATACAAATATTACAGTGAAACAACATATTTTACAGTTTTTTTGTTATAACATGAATTTCACTTTCTCTACCCGTATTCTATATGGTGTACTGTATAAAGGGGGTAATTTTTTTTAAAATAAAAAAATAAAAAATAAAAAAAATTTGGGAATTAAATTCAAATTAAGCATTTTTGAAGGGGAATCCCTACTTCGCAGAAATTCACTTATCGCGGGTGGTCCCGGTCCCCATTAAACGCGATAACCGAGGGAACACTGTAATGAATTTTTGTTCTAACCACCAAGTGATTTTTTTGGGTGTTGGTGTTGAGTATTTCAGCAAGATAACACCCTCTGACAAAAATGTTTGTTTTCACTCAGCCGTTGTGCAAAAAAAAAAAAAAAAAAAAAGGTCTCATTTGTTGGAAGAATAACATAGAGAGCCTAAATACTCACTAATGATGGCCATTAGGGAGTTAAAGTTGCCAATGTTAAAACACTCCTGTGCCACATCGATGAAGAACTCGATGATCCGTGCTCTGTGTTTCTTCTTCACCGGCTGCAATGCAAGAACCCAGTCAAACAACACACCCTGGATAAATGTTCTATCCAGACGATGAACGTACCATACAGATTTCAGTGGCCACGAGGTAACTCAGTCTGTTGAACCAGTTTACGTATGCCTCTAGGTTGGTTGTCTTGCGCTTTCGGAAGAAACCCTGAAAAACACAAGTTAAGTGAGAATGGGGTGAAAACGAAAAACAAATCGAACTAAATAAGTGGGTTGAATAAAAAAATGCTTGAGCAATTCATTCATTTTCTGTTGAAATGACTATTTCAATGAATTAGATCTTTGAGAGGGGAATATATAAAGGATTTTGAGATCAAGCAATGATACAATTTGAATAACATTCAAATGTGAGTTCTCTTTTGCCCCTCTTCGTTTTAAGAAAGTTTAAATCCACATATTTAGCCATTGAAGCAGACCAGCACTTTATTAATTATAAGCAGTCGCAGTTTTCCTGTGCAAATACAAGTACTGGCCAAGCTCAGTTATATGTCATGATTTTTTTCACCACTCACTCCCACATAAGATCTCCTACACAGTGACGTCAACATTGTTTTTTTCTATCTCATCTACATCACCTGATATACACGGTGTTTGTCAAAAGAACCTTTGCAACTTCATAGAAAAATTAGATGCATGTCCATTATAATAGTATAATTCATTCATCTTTCTTTTCCAGAAAACTTTTCTGAACCGCATTATCCTCACTAGGGTCGCGGGGGATGCTGGAGCTTATCCCAGCTCACTTCGGTCCAGAGGCGGGGAAAACCCTGAATCGGTGGCCAGCCAAACGCAGGATACGAGGACATGGACGACCATTCACTCTCACACTCATACATAGGGGCAAATTAGAGTGTCCAATCAGCCTAAAATTCATGTCTTCGGAATGTGGGAGAAACCAGAGTACCCAGAGAAAATCCACACCGGCCCGGGGACATAGGGCCAAATTAGAGTGTCCAATCAGCCTACCATGCATGTCTTCGGAATGTGGGAAAAACCCGAGTACCCAGAGAACACCCACGCAGGCCCGGGGAGAACATGCGTACTCCATACAGGTGGACTGACCTGGATTTGAACCCAGGACCCGAGCATTGAGGCCGACACGCTAACCACTCAGTCACCGGGCTGCCTATAATAGTATTAGCAAACTCTAAAATTGCAATTGTATTTTAGCTAATTTGACATGGAAAATCTCGTCAATTTGGATTTGATAATACAATCTTTGACATTCACAACAATGGTAGCACAGTTACTCCTCAAAAAGCTCTTTTATTAATCCTTCCACAAAGTGGTCTTACATAATCTTATCAGGGGCTCAAAACACAACACAATGAGAGTGCTACACTGCTCATTGCAAGGCACCTTTTGGCTGACTCACCGTTATTTCCCATTGTTTTTGGTGCACTTTGAAAAGCTGCCGTAAAAAGGTTGTGGGGGTTTGGAGCTGCGGGTCGTAACATTCAAACTCACCAGCCAGTAGCATGCTTCATGTGGTTTTGAAAACAATTTAGCACTTTAAATGAGTGAACAACCACTGAAATAAACTGTTTGCTTTATTTGATCTCGTTAATCACAAACCTAACAAACCACATGCAGGGGCGGTTGCTTTATAGAGAGCACAGAGCGCTTTTATCTAAAAAAAAAAAACAACAGCAAGAAAAAAGCACTCGAGTGTGGTTGTACTACTGTCTGTTTTAAGTTCAAATATTGCGCAAAGGGTCAGTGTAATTTTGATACCTTGTGATTCTCCAGTGGGTCCTTTAAGGCGAAGGTCTGGATAAACTCTTCTGGTCCAATAAAACTCAGCCTGTCCTGTGTGGGTGAGACGGAAAACACAAACACCAATGAGGACCGACGAACACTAACTCTTTAACGCACAAAGAAGTGCACACATCCCTAAAAATAGCTTTTAAAGGCCCACCATACAACCAACATGCCTGAAAGTTTAGTTTTCCCAGAAAATGTAAACGGACAGTGAAACAGTTCTGTAAAGTTTCATATGAAGCTTCAAATTATTTCAATGAATCTTTGTTTTATGTACATTTATTTGAGTGCTGGTAGCATGACACAATGAATAAAAAGACAGTCCCCAGTAAATACAGTGTTCCCCCGCTACTTCGCGGTTCAGCTACCGCGGACTCAGAGCTTCACAGATTTTTTTTGGGGAAAAAAAAAATACAAATATTACATTGAAACAACATATTTTACAGTTTTTTTTGTTATTTCACTCTCTCTACAGGGGGGTAATTATTTATTTCTTAAAATTAAAAAAAAAAAAAAAAATATATATATATATATATATATATATATATATATATATATATATATATATATATATATATATATATATATATATTTTTTTTTTAATTTAATTCAAATTAGGCATTTTTGAAGGGGAATCCCTACTTCGCGGAAATTCACTTATCGCGGGTGGTCTCGGTCCCCATTAACCGCGATAAGCGAGGGAACACTGTACCAAAATACATACGAAGAAGCAAACAGTGCTAACCAGTTCAATGTGAGTCAGCTGTTGAGCGAGGACAAAGGGGTCATCGCATACGCTCAGCATGTCACTTCGTGGCAGCGACTCCCTTTTGCTTTTCAGAGAAGCAGGACGCTCGATGGCCACTGCGTTTAACGCTGCTATTGCCTCCTCGTATTGGCCGAGGGCAGACAAGCGCTTTATCAAGCGTTGCGTCATCTGCTGCATGGCACGCCATGAGTACTGGTGAAAACAATAAAGCTATTTAAAATGTGTTTCCAGAAAACAATCGTTAGTCTGCAAGGAAAAGGTGTGTCGGTGCTGTTTGTTTTAGAGCAAGGGTAGGGAACCTATGGCTCGGGAGCCATATATGGCTCTTTTGATGGGTGTATATGGCTCTCCGCCTTTTTAAAATCATAATTTTTCTTCATTAGACTCTTCGGCATGCATTCTCTCATTGATACTCAATGATTAGCAACAGTGAAATAATGTTCTCAAAAGAATTCAGACTTTTTTTTAAGTTTTAAAGTGGTGAAATGAATAATAAATGCTCACATTTTCATGTATTTTTACTTTTAAATTCTGAGTATGGATTTCAAGGAATAATGATATGAATTGTTTATGGCTCTCTTCGTCAAAAAGGTTCCCGACCCCTGTTTTAGAGTCTGTTTCAACCAAGGAAGAAAATGAGACACTAACTTCATCTCCTCTGGCTACGTGGTGGGTCATGTCTTTGAGGCCACGCATCATCCGCTCGTCCCTAAAGTCATACGGGAAAGTCTCGGTCCACTCGGTCAGCAGCTGCACAAGCTTTGGCGCCACATCGCGGAAACGGATCTGGAAAAATATCACGTTGCACTGTGAATGGCTTTGCTCAAGGAGGGTTGTTCTGGCAATATTTTAAGTTGCTTCTTATCTACTTTGTCAATATAACATATTGTGGCTTTATACAAGTTCTCTATCTTTGTGCTACCATATTTTCTTGCATATAAGCCACCTCAGCGTATAACCCACATCATAAAATTGCCTTAGAATCGTTGAATTTTGAAGTTTCTCATGTATAAGCCGACCCCTAATTCATAATTCTCCCCTCCATATTTATGGATTTAATAGGGAGTACAAATGTGTTACTTTGAAGGGATAATCTTAAGAGAAATCATCGCACGTGGTATTTCCGAGATACTATATGAATCAAAAGCACATTATTAGGGTCAATATCATTAGGAAGTTAGTAATTCCTCCAGTAATGTTTTTTTCTTACTACAAAACAGAAAATAACCACAAATAGTAAATGTTGATTTGCAGACATTTACTGGTGAAAAAGTGCATAGCAATGCTGTAAGTCTTGTGTGCATTTAAGTGTACCCTTAATTCAGTAATATTTTCCTTTCGTTACAAACGTGGCTTATATGTGAGAAAATACGGTAGTTCAATACCCACGATCACAGCATGTGTTCAGCTAAACAGGTCAAGATTTGAAAATGAGTAAGTTTAGTAACAGTGAGAAGGTAATTAGGATTTGATTACCGCTTCAGTACACAGTATGAACTTTTCTTGACATCTATGTTTGGTGTTCTGACTAAGAATTTTGTAATGTTAAAAATGTGGCTTCCCTTCATATGTGCTGTGAAACACCGGCTTGTAAAACTGTCATGGCCGCAACTGTGCTCTGATGTGCCCATGTGTGGCTGTTAATTAACAACTTTGTTTTGGGAACATGAATCCCTTTGCGAGGTAACAATGTTAGAACTCATTTGGACAGAGGTTAAATAGTATAATCTGCTCACTTTGTCCAGCAGGATGTCTCCAGACCGCTGCTGCTCCACACACAGGTGACAGACTTGTGTCATGAGCTCATACAGGTGCAGGAAGAGGCGTGAGCTCAACAAGAAGGTGAAAACATATGACCTCTGATCATTAGAAAGACACAGAAAAGAAGGAGTGAGCACATGTTAAAAAAGTAAAGAGGTTTCTTTGGCTTACATCGGGGTAGTAGTTCAAGGTTGGGACCAGGTGTTGGATCAATGCTTCGAGAGATGCTGAAACCAAACTGTTGTCGTGGTAGCACATTTCTCCATAGCTGGCAATGACGCCGTGTCTGAAAAGCCGTGTTTTGGGCGCCGAGTTGCTTCGACATGACTCCTCGCTTGCACTACTGACTTGGCGGTGCACCCGTGCAGGACAGGTAGTGCTGTGGAATTGCGGGCTTTGAGGCTGCGCGCCGTACCGCTTCTCCGAAATGGTGCTCCTGCTACTGTAATGACGCTCTTTAGAGCTCAGCGAGTCCGTTGGCATAGCATAATATACATTGTGAGGTTGCGGTATGTCGTAAGGGTTCTCCGTCGCAGAGTATGCACCATAGTAGGCACTTTCCTTGGTGGTCTTTTCTGATATGCAGTGATGGTATGGGGTGTGTGACTGCTGGTAGTTGTTGTTGCTGCTGCTCCTGTAAAGTCCACAAGTGCTGAACTTTTCTGCATGTGGGGTTGTGGGAGGCATGCTCAACTGGGGAGAAAACAGAACAGAGATTACAGTGGTACCCCGAGATACGAGCGGGGGAGATTTTTTTGCACCGGTGAATTGTAATATAACCTACACAAATTTAAATGAACTTTAACTCAAAAATAAGTTTAATCTAACCTTACACTAAACTGAATTCTAATTCTGTTTTAAATTTTTATACCATTGTTTTCCCGGCCGGGTTGACTGTTTGCCCTGCCTCCACTCTCACTTTTATTGTCGATGGGCTGTTTGCTTTTGTATTCCCTTCAAAATATTCCGAAAATGATACACACAAATGTCCTCACAATAGGATAACGCACGACCACTTGCCAACGAGAAGTAGTCTTGTATTAGCGATCGCTCCGCCAACGAAGGCTAACAGGCTAGGACACTGGAAAAAATGCAACGCTCCGCCCAGTGCTCGCAGAGACATTACAAAGAGGGAGTTGTGACCAGAGACATTAAACGAGGGAGTTGCGGGGAGTGAGCCAGTGCCCCTGATGTTCTTATGAGCAGCCAACGAGAAGTAATACATATACTCCTCGAATTAGCGATTGCTCCGCCATTCGTGCTGAGTGATGGAAAAAAAACACTGGAAAGACTGCACCGCTCTGCCCAGTGCTCATAGATATCTACTATACACGAAAAGGATGCGGTAAAAAGGACAGTGCGCTAAACAGCCTTTCATGTATTGGCCGTCTGGCTTTCCCGTATCTCGAAATGTTTCTTGTATCTAGAGATAATTATTTCATATCTCGAAATGCTTAACTTGGACCTTTTTGTGGATCGGATCCGTGCTGTCATTCATCTCATAATTGCTCATTTTAGCCGTGTTATTGTCTTTTTGCGTTCATGTTCCGTGTTAGCCTCTACTGCTAACATACTCAAAGACATTTTTCTCTTCTTCTCCTAAGGGTTGGTCTGGAAATAGCGTTGTTTTTGAAACAGCACCTTAATTCTCTGTGGTGGCCGAGTGATGCAAGTACAGTCTTATCGAAAGTTAAATATCATTGACAAAAAGTATTTCACGATAATTATCATTATTATTTTACCGCACAGATCTACTTAAAAGGAAAAACTGGCAGCTGCAAGGTCTTGGGACAGCAGTGGGTTTTATTGTCTTAATGGTGAAGATAATTGGATCTGAGTAAGGTAAGCTGATACTAAATCACCACCGAGGCATGCTTAAACTCTGGAGCCCTCCTCATCCTATCTTAGTACCATATGGCAGTGTAAATCAAGCTGAGCTTACATGCACGCGCAGAGAAAAACACATACTTCAAAAACTGAAGTGCGTGTCAGAAAAGAAAAGCCCTCAGGAATCCAGCGGGCTTTTGTTCGTCCGTCACACAGCCAACAGGGGAGGGCCTGCTTCAGCCAACATCATGCACGCAAATAGCCGTACACTTGGTGCCAACACGAGTGCCAATCAATCCAGCTACCAAACTCTGCAATCTGCAGCTCTCCTCCTAAACGAGTTAAAAGATTACCATAGCTTTAACTTGCTCAACTTACAATATGCCATTTGGAAAAGCCAAGAAAGGTGGTCCAATCCAAATAAAAACTGTTAGACGTGAAGTTTTATAGTCAACAGAACAAACCCTTTTTTTTCTTCCAAGCTTGCGCTGAGGAGTGAGCATCTTAAAAAAGGGGGGAAGGGGTTCTGGTGGCATTTAAAGCATTTGGGGCTGACTGCCCTCAAAGTTCACCCTTATGAAATTTAGTACTTCCATAATGCAGTTTGAAGTCTTACACTAAATTGTAGGTTGGACAGCCTAATTATGACATGGAGAGGATAATTTAAAGTTAGCATTCACTTTGATTTTAAACTCTAAAAGACTAAAGCATTTGAAAAGTAATTTGATGTAGGACTAAAAGTACAATAAATGCCTGAACTAAATACGAGAGGTATAAAGACTCTCTGTTTAGCCAATGACTATGTTAAGTCATCCTTTTAGAATTCATTGACTCTTTAATCTGGAAGCATTCATTTGCATGACATAACAGCCAATAACTTTTTTTTGTAGGCTAAAAAGTAGTACTCTCAGTTCCTCAAAAGGTTAAATGAAGTTAAGGAGGCAGGCAAACATCATCTCTTTGATGGTTCAAAACTACACAATGCTCTAGTTTCAATGTGATGTACATTGTAAGGCAATTAATCTAGAAAAGCCCAGATCTGAGAATGTTTTTGTTCGTGTTGCAGAAAATTTTTTCGCGAATCAAAGTCTTGAGTTATGTAATCAGGTTGTTATAGCTAAATCTAACCACCCAGCGATTTGAATGTGCGGACACGTGTTTATTTTGTTAACCTTTCTTCGATAAAGCAATAGTGTCCACTTTATGCGACTGCTTCTGGGAGCATTATGATAAATTAAATAAAATTAGCAGACATTCATTCATTTTCCATACTGCTTATTTTCACAAGGCCACTGCAGCCGATCTCAGCTAACTATGCATGCATCATAACATTAAAAATAAATAAAATTGAAGGGCTGAAAGATGAATAGGGGTCGGCTTCCGACAATGGTGGTTTCATCTGTCTGGTCATGTTTTTAATAATCAAACAAAGACCCACGGGAAGAGATTAGCGCATATCACACACTTGCTACTGTCAGACTTTGCAACGCCACTGGCCTGTTTGTGGGCTCGCATCAGTTTCACTTCACTCAGAAGTGATCTAGTTTGCCATTGTAAATATTATCTAACCAGACCTTGCAAACTGTAAAGCCATACTCATATTTGTAAAAGGGCCATAAACAAATGGCCACTTATATTGATGGCAATATAAGGCATGCCTACATTAGTTCATTTACAGACCTGACAGATACACACGGTGTAAAAGGCAAGGGTCAGTGACAATTTGACTTTATAATGTTAACAAGTATATGCTTAGCGCACCAGCCTGCCAGTTCAGTCCAAAGTTTGGACCTTCTTTTGTGGGATAGGCTCCAGCACCCTTGTGAGCATATGCGATACAGGAAATGAATGAATGTTCTGGATAGAACAGCTGGCTCAGCATAGGGACCATCATTTTGTCCCAATGGAAGCCAGTTAACTCCTTGGATCTTCTAATACATGTCCCAGAAAAAAATGTTGTAAAACAGTTCTATAAGAGGAGGGACTTTGTACTACTAGGTTTTAGCCATGAAATACCTCCCAAAGTTTTTGTTTCGTTTTTCCTCCTTATTGGTTACTTATAACAAGTTTAGACAAAAAAACACTCAGTATGTTGGTTGGTGGGTATAGAAAATATTTAGCAGTTTACTGGGAAAATATTTTTATCAGACAGAAACCACTGGTAAGAAAGCGCGGGGCGGGTAAGTCCGGCCCTCAAGAGCCCATATTCAGTCTGTTTTCCATGTCTCCCTCCACCAACGCACCTGAATCAAATAATCTGAATCAGTATCCAGCTTCTGGACACTTTGCTGATGAGTTGATCTTTTGATTCAGGTGTGATAGAGGACGGAGATATGGAAAACAGACTGGATAGGGGCTCTCGAGGACCAGACTTGGCCACCCCTGTACTAGACACTTGTTTTTTCTCAAGGAGAAAACTTTAACAGTTTGGTCGTTGTCAGTCAGGTAACAAGAAACAATATTAAAGTCCAAGTACAGTCGTACCTCTACTTAGGAAAGTGACACATACCTAGTGGTTTAATAGTAATAAAATGTGTTTAATATAACTAAAATTAGACGGATTTCGCGGAGGGTACAGAGAGGCAGGCGGGGAAGACGGGGACTATCTTCCGTAACACAATCTTAACAGAACAAACAAATTTAAATTAACTTGAATTAATATATACAGACACACTCAAACATACGTTTGATGTAGCTTTACACAAAACTAAATTCTAATCTTGTTTTAATTTTTTTTCGTTTGTTCTCCGGGGTGACTCCACCCGGACGTTTAGCGGGAGTTTGTAAAAGGAACGCATCAAGAGTTGGGTTTTTTTTGACTTCCCTTCAAAATATTTCAAAAATGACACGCACAAATGTCCTCACAATACGATAACGCGCGACCACTTGCCGGCTTGTCAGGGTGCCTCTTTTCTACAAAATCAGAAAACTCCACTACGCTAGCATGTCTTTGATATATTTTGTAGCCAGGCAGCCTCCCTCTTCCACCTACTCCTCGCTACGAGTTCCCACAACACCTCCAAATGTTCACTCTGATGGAGCTCGATTAAATCCCGTGTCATCAGTTCTTCGTGGTGCTCGGCGATTAGTTCATTCACATCGGCCTCATTAACCTCCAGCCCCAAGGAATTTCCAAGTGACACGATATCATACATTACAACGAGCAAGCTCTGCGACACGGGAAAATGCAAGCTCTGCCCAGTGCTGGTAGATATCTGTTATACCCAAAAGAAATGCGGCAAAAAAGAAAGTGAGCTACAATGATAAACAGCCTCTCATGTCATGGCCACCTGGCTTTCTCGCATCTTGAAGTTTTTCTCGTATCTAGAGATAATTATTTTTTCGAAATTTTCCTCACATCTCGAGCTGCTCATATGTAAAGGTACCACTGTAGTTAGCTGGGATAGGCTCCAGCAGACCTTACGACCCTTGTGAGGATAAGGTGATCAGAAAATGAATGAATGATTGATATAAAAGCATTAAGTTCAGGAGTTTTTCATTAGGCACTCGACTTCAGGGACATACAGAATTTTCCAAAAACTTTATCATTGAACAATCACCATGATGTCCCCATACTGACTTTTTTTTAAAAAGATTTTTTCAGATGCCATCTGTTGATCAATTTCTCATAATTTCATACCTCTACAAAACATGCAAAATATATGATAAATCACTTATTTTGTACCCAGTGATTAAGATCCACCTACACCTTGGTTTGATTTACGGCAGTCGAAAAGCACGATAGAAATGGAAACTCACGTGACTGCTGGATCAAATCTGATCTTGTGACCAAATCCGATGCTCCAAAAACACTAGTATTGAGCTCCAATACGGAAACTAAGAATTGGATGAGGACATCACTAGTCATTGATAAAATATCACAACAGTATGGTAATAGGAGTCAGTCAACTGTTCCCACCCCCACATCAAAGACTAAATGTAAGCAAAGAAGCCAACACCCACTGACATTGTGTTATAGAAGTATTAAACACTTTTTCAGTATCAGCATGGTTTCACTGATATGGAAACAAGTAGAGCAACTCATAAGTATCACTTTTGATATCCTGTTTCTTTTCTTGTCTTTACAAGTACGGGAATTTGCATGGATGTTTGTACAACTATAGATGTAAGTTTTCTACCAATGCCACCACAGTTCCAATGTCTTCCGCACCTACCGTATTTTCTCGCATATTTGTAACAATAAAAAAAGATGACTGAATCAAGGGTATGGCTTATATGCGCACAAGAATTACGGCGTTGCTTTTCTGGTGATAAAAATGTCGGCTAATTAATTATTAATGTATTATTTGTTGGTTATTTTCTGTTTTGCAGAAAGAAAACAACTATTACTGGATGAACGTACTTGTGATATTGACCCTAATAATGTGCTTTTGATTCATACATCTCAGAAATACCATGTGCGATAATTTTTCTTAAGAGTTTCCCTTCAAAGTAACATTTGTACTCCCTACTAAAACCATTAATATGGGGGTAGAAGTTATGAATTAGGGTGCGGCCTATAAATGAGAAATTGTAAAATTCAATGGTTTTAAGGCCTTTTTATGGGTGCGGCTGTGCGAGAAAATATGGTAAATTGATGACCCAAAAGAAGAGCTCAATCCAGAGACCATGACAGGATTGAAGCTTCTACCTTCTATACCAATAAAATAGATAAGACATTGTTTGCTATCTTTGTACATGTGCTCTATCCACACACAGATACACACCCTTAATGAGCTGGTAGGCTAGTACAGTATTAACCTAGAGTCAGGGGGGATAAGGACGCATTATCACCTCTACTACAATGATATAATAAACCTAAGCTTTGCATATGGGCTTCGCTCCCCTCATTGTCGCTTTAAAAAGGTGAAACAAGATTATTTTGACAATAGGTAGAGCAGTGGTCTTCACACTATTCCACAAAGGGACACTGGGTAAAGGTTTTCATTACAACCCAGAAAGAGGAAAACTTTTCACCAATCTGGTGTCACACAAGTGCAATGATTGGATTTCAGTCAGGTGCTCCTTGTTTTCTGCAGAAATCTCATTGGTGAAAGTGTCTGTACTGGATCGGTTGGAACAAAAACCTGCACCCACAGCAGCCCTCCACGACTGGTTTGGATCTGGTAGCGTATCAAGAGATGCTTACTGGGTGCCTTCATATAAATTATTAAGTGTTGGGTGTAAATTTAGGTATTTCTGTGCAGTGTATCAGGTAGACTGAGATGAAAGATTATAAAAAAAAAGAGAGCAGGAAAGCCTTTTAAGTTTTTTTTCCGGACTGGAACTTGGCAAGGACCATACATTTGTTCTCCCAATTTATTTCCCCTGTAGGCACACACAATCTGTTATTCTCTCTAACACACATACACAACTACACGCAGAGACGGGCATCATGCCTGGTCCACATTATGGGCTTGTGAGTGAGTCAGAACACAGTCAAGTTAGACACAGAGCTGCCTGTGGAGGGTGAGAGAAGACTGTGCAACCACAGTGCCTTCACAGGTGCTGGAGAGCCATGTTTGTTTGTGGGGGAATGCAAGCCTAATTATAGCCTCAGTGATGGTAAACAAATAATAACATATGGGGCAACAGCGTAAAACCACGTGTGCCCTTTCCACGAGTACTACGTTTTATCGTATAGGTTGACGTTAAATAACCGAGTTGACTTGAATTTGTTTCAGTGTGGAACCTTGGATTAAAGTAAAACTACAAACAATATAATTAGAATTTAAAACTTTCATTAAGTAGTTTTAGTAACACGAAGGAATATATCATGCAATTATATTATTCAATAAAATTTGACGTACTAAAGTCATGTCCGAAAAACATGTATTTAACTTCCTACCTTTGGATGCGATGAAGCTCAGCGTTGAATAGCAGTTCGTGGGGAACACTGTCCGTACTTTTCGCCGTTGGCTCGAGCAGTTTTATCACAAGCGAGTAGGACTGCACGACATGTTCTGTGTGCATAAGTTTTTCAGCAGGTTATCCGTTATGTTCTCAGCTCCATTATACGACTCCCCTCATATTATTTGAGTAGGCTTGAGGTTAGAGAGTCGGAGATTCGCTCTAACTCTCGTTTACGAAGCCTATTCAAATGCACCCAGAGAGCCGCGAAACCTGACCAATCATAGCTCAGAAGGCGGTGCCTATAGGCTCTCAGTGGGCCAATAGAGCCGAGAGTGTGCAAAATTGAATACTTGCCAAAGGTTGATTGGTTAGTTGGCCATCGCTTCAGCTATTTTTCTTTTTTTTTTCTCAGCAAAAGCTAGCGGCAGCAATGTTTTTGATGGCTGTGCGCATAATGAAAGGAAGGTGGGAGGTTTCTGAATGGGATGTGGGTTTGTAGTTTAACCCTTTGTTTACCTAAAACAGTCTAGGGTAGGAAACCTATGGCTCAGGAGCCATTTGTGGCTCTTTCCATATGTGCATATGGCTGTCCACTGACCTGTGAAATATGGAAATCACTGGTGAGAGAGCTGACACACTAGTAGGAGCGCCGCTGTGGTGTTAACACTACCTCTACCACCACTTTAATCATAATTTTGTTTTTTTGTCACTCTTCTGCATGCATGGTATCATTGATACTGATTTATTTGCAACATCATAACAATGCTATCAAAATAATTCAGAGACTTTTTGTACTTTAAAAGTGGTGAAATTACAAATAAAATCACAAATTTTTATGTATTTTTACTTTTCAATTCTTGCAAAGTTTGTTTCAGTACAAGAAAATATTACTACTCTTGTTCCAATCGTAGAAACATCAAAGATTAATTAGCGTATAATCAGGGTTCATAATACTTTTCCATCAGTGAGAAATTTTAATTGGCTGGCTCGTTTTAATTCAGTTTTTTTATTTTTTTTATTTGGCAATATAGTACTGCCTGATTTGGTTTTACTGGGTTAGGGATTATCTTCGTTGTTTGCTTCAACACCACATTAAAAAGACTCATTTGAGCTATCGAGGAGTGATACTCAATATTTTTAAACCTAAATACTTAAAAGTGGGCACCAATTATTTTGATTTCATTTATGCAACCGCTGGATATTCATAAAAGGGAAACAATAATAATAATAAAACAATAATTATATTAATTGGACATAGGCTTTGTCATCATCATTAACTCGCCAAAGCCTAATTGTCATCATACCTAACTGCGTATAACGAAATTGACAAGTTAGTAAATAATGAATGACACCAAACTGGAGAGCACAGAGCCTCTGCACCCGTGCGCACCGCCATCTTGGAAAAGGAAATAACATTGCATACCAATTGCATAACAAACAATACAAATAACATTAGCATTAGGTAAATTGTGTTGAAAGGGCCTTTAAAAGTGCGTACTAAGATCGGAATGGCCACTGCGCAGTAAGAAAAACAAAAGCTTGTTTCCTGTTTGTGTCCCATTGAAACCCAATTCCCTATTTCCATCCCAGGGGTTGATTTGATTGTGCACCTGCACCTCTATGGCCGACAAAAACAATGTGAAGGGTCTCGACTTTAACTGAATGCTTCAGCTGGGCTTGTGTGCAGAAACAATACATCATCTGGCTAAAAACAAGTTTGTTGTCATAATTCTTTCCTAGATTGGCTAGATGTCAGTGATGGATGTGGTATTAACTGAGAAAATACAATTCTATTTTGACTGTCAGATTTATAATATAGTACTGTGATCCTTCACCACGTCGTGTCTTCAACATTCGCGGCAGTACATGGTGGTTTTTTATCTTAAGTCTAAAAAAAAGTTCATAAAAATGTCAAAATCCACACTGAAACTCGCAAGCGGGAGACAAGAGAAATTAGCCCACATAGAAGTCAGGCAAGTGAACCCCTACACCAGTCTTTTGAAAGAGAGAGACATAAACAATTCCTATTTTCAAATGATATTCCTTACGAGCCATACTCACAATTTAAAAGTCAA
The DNA here is from genome assembly GCF_051989575.1 of Stigmatopora nigra. NCBI lineage: Eukaryota > Metazoa > Chordata > Actinopteri > Syngnathiformes > Syngnathidae > Stigmatopora > Stigmatopora nigra. The sequence continues at coordinate 9,695,391 of NC_135524.1, read as the reverse complement.
AATACATGAAATGTTGCAGTCATTTTATCACTTTTAAAGTACAAAAAGTCTCTGAATTCCATGGACAATGTTGTTCCGCTGTTGCTAATCAATGAATATCAATGAGTTCAATGAGTATCAATGAATGAATGAATGAATGCAGAAGACTAATGAAATAAAAAACAATGCCACAGTCTCGATGTGACGTTCCTATCGGTGCGTTCAGGACTCAGCTCTCTCACCACTGATTTCCATATTTTAGCTCAGTGCCATATGCACCCATCATAAGAGCCACATGTGGCTCCCGAGCCATAGGTACCCTACCCCTGCCCTACACCATAAGGTGGCGATAATAGTATAAAGGTCAAAATGTGCTTACTATTTGTAACATTTACACTTTTTTTAAATTAAATACTTTTATGAAGCTTAAATTCTACTTTATTTGGAAATAAAAAAAATAATTTTAGTGTTTGTTGTGGTATTCTTTTGCTGATGAGTAGTGCAGAAAAATACTGGCCAATAAGTTCAGCCTTGGTTTCAGTGGACTGTAACAACATCTCCCAAACACATGTGGAAAAATGTGTTATGGTCTATTGAAACCAAGGTTAAACTCTCGTTGATTCAATGGTGTGCCCCACCCTCCTCACCACAGGTGTCAAAGTGGCGGCCCGGGGGCCAAATCTCGCTCACTGCATCTTTTTATGTGGCCCGAGAAAGTATATAATGAATGCTGGCTTTCTGTTTTAGGATTAAATTCCAATCACTATAGGTGTATATTATATTTCCTGATTTTCCCCTTTTTAAATCAATAATTTCAATTTTGTAATCCATTTTTTGTTTTTAGGTGAAATAGCATTTTGTAAAATAAAAAAAATATAATATATATATATATATATATATATATATATATATATATATATATATATATATATATATATATATATATATATATATATATATATATATATATATATATATATATATATATATATATATATATATATATATATATATATATATATATATATATATATATATATATATATATATATATATATATATATATATATATATATATATATATATATATATATATATATATATATATATATATATATATATATATATATATATATATATATATATATATATATATATATATATATATATATATATATATATATATATATATGGAAAAATGAAAATATTATATATTTATTAATTTTACAAAATGCTATTTCAACTACGGTCCACGAGCCACATCCGGCCTGCTAGGCTGTTTAATCCGGCCCGCCGAAGTTGTCCAAATGTTTTTTTTCAAGATGGCGCCATCACGCGGAAGTGGATTCAGCTCTGTCCACTCTTATTTGTTTTTCGTGTCAAATTTTTAAAGTCAATGTGACCCCCGGGCCCAAAAGTTTGCCCACCCCTGCTCTAGACAATGTCAATTTGGATAGATTCCATTCAACTTGCAACTTAGCACACAAAAATGGAAGGATTACTCCTCACTTCTAACCAGCTCACTCAGGCACTTTTTCATTTATGACAATATCCATACTTAGTGAAACACATCTTTCTGCACAGCCTTCTCCATCTCTAAGTATTATTTTCTGTGTGAAAACAACTTGGGTATTACATTCCAATGGGCCTTCCCCCAAACCTTAAACACCACAGCTATTTCCAAACCCCAAAATTTAACCCAAACTGAATTCAGTTGTTATGCTCAAAGCTAAAACCGAATTGACATTTTAAAGCTAACATTTGACAGAGAGAAAAAAAATAGGATAGAATTGATTGTGTATTGTCCTTGGAAACATATTCGCTCATGTGAACACATTCAGTGAATCAACATATGCTTCCCTCCAAATTCATGTTGGTAAAAGTACCACATCTTCAAACATCCTAGGAGTCGTTTACAGTAAAAACCACTAGAACCCATTCAAACTACAGAACTAAATCAAAACACTGCATATGCTGCTCTCACTCCCAGATGGACTGTGGTTTGTGTTTTTTTTTTTTACAAAGAATGTGGGCAGCTCACATCCTACATCTGACCTCTGCTGCCTTTAACACTTTTTTGGGAAACAGCTTTGTGGGGAATTCAGGCACACCATGTGTGGGAGGACCCATACGTGTCTATGAAAAAACACTAGTTTCAAAAACAAGTTTCACTTAAAGGCGGTCCCAAATAAACAGGTCTAGTTCACCGACACAAAAACAGAGAACAGTAATGTGAGATTAGAGCCCCAAACCTTTCAATTTCTTTTTTCTTTTTTTTTAGAGAAACCCTCACCGCTTACCCCTAGAACATTGATCCATCGTGAGTCCTTTACATACTTAAGGAGAACCTGTCATATCATCAGACTTTTTGTTATAAATACAGCCTTTAAAACAACATAGCATGATATCGATGGTCGGGGTGAGGGAAAAAAGAAGTTGCTCTTATAATATAATATAATATCAGTGGCAGGCCCAACCAAATTATGAAAAAAGTATGAGTTATAGTCCAGAAAATACAGTTGTTGAAAAATGTGCTGGTTTTGTGATTATGAAAAAGCAATTTGGTGCTGACAAACAAGCCCGCAGTCCGACTTCCTTGCCTCGCACATTAGTCAAACAACAAAAATAATAAGATCCATGTTTACCAAATTTTGAGGCATGTCCTCTCGATGTAGAAAAATTCTACATGGTAGTCATGAGTAACGTGTGCATGACAGCCTTCATACAAAACTCAGCCCTGGATATAAAATATGTTTTTTTTAGCAGTAAGGACAAGAGGAAATCAAACATGTTCTTTCCACAGAGGATGTTAAAGTACAGTGTGTTATGAATGCTTGCCAATGTAGATAATGCATGTGAAAGTTTTTGTGTGTGTGGCAACCTCCTCCCTATCCTTACAGGATATCTGTGTGCGCGACACAGAAGTTAAGGGTACATGCAGGAAACTGGCCCTCTGTCCTCTCTGACATCCATCAAAAGCAAACATGAGCCTAGTTTGGGGTAGAGAACTCCAGTGGCTCCCTGGAGCTTTTTCAAAAATGTTTGAAAATGAGGAAAATATACTTTTTTTGGTTTAATATGGTTTCCGTAGCAGGACAAACATGAGACAAACAAGAATGTGTATAATAAATATTAAATTTCAACATTTCTGTCAACGAAGATTTGTGTCATATCCTGCGACACATTTATCAGCAGGGTGGGATGCTAGGCAGGTCACAGTTATAAACAAACTGGAGTATAAGTCGCTCTACACAGAGAATGTATAATGAAAGGAAGAAAATAAATACTATGAAGACCCGAATAATAGTAGGCACTGGAATACTAGTAGGGAGTGGAAAATTCCAATAATTACAATAAAAATTTCCACCGGAATAATAGTACCACTACTACTAATATTCATTATTTTTGGAATTTTCCACTGCCTACTATTATTCCGGTGCCTACTATTATTAATTCATTTGGAATTTTCCACTCCCTACTATTATTCCAGTGCCTACTATTATTCGGGTCTTCATAGTAAACCACACTGGACTTTAAATTGCATTTTTGGGATGGCAGTTTTAAATTTAGCAGAAAATAAGAATAAACATATGTTAAAGTAGTGGTTCTTAATCTTGTTGGAGCTGCTGAACCCCACCAGTTTCATATGTGCATTCACCGAACCCCACCAGTCTTATATGCGCATTGACTGAACCCTTCTGAAGTGTAATTTCTTTTTTCCAAATTCAAGATATGTAAATTCCTTGCAGCACTGATTGGCTGAGCAATGTCACATGATCATCTGCAGCCGGTGATGGTCAAGCGGGGCATGTTATCGTAAATAGACACGAGGAGTCGATGTATCCTGACCTCCGCAGCAGAGGGTCCACCAAGACCAACTCACCAAACCCCATAGGGTGTGATTGAACCCAGGTTAAAGACTACTGTGTTAAAGTAATAGTAAATTAGGGAACAACAGACAAACAAGGTAGCCTGTGGCCTAAAAAAAACACAACATAACATGCTTGTGGGGGCGGCCCGGTGAAGCGAGTGGTTAGCGCTTCGGCCTCACTGTTCTGGGGTCTTGGGTTCAAATTCAGGACGGTCCACCTGTGTGGAGTTTGCATGTTCAGCCTGGGCCTGCGTGGGTTTCCTCCGGGTACCCTGGTTTCCTCCCACATTCCAAACGCATACATGGTAGGTTGATTGGACACTCCAAATCTCCCCTAGGTATTGGTGTGAGTGTGCTTGACTGTCCATCTCCTTGTGCCCTGCGATTGGTGCGATTTTTTCCCCCCCAAAAAATCCGTGAAGCTCTGAGTCCGCGATAGCTAAACCGCGAAGTAGCGGGGGAACACTGTATAAATATGTTGAAACGATAGATGACAAATGTTTTCTTTTTGTTTTATCAACAACAACAAAATAAACACAAATAAATAAGAGATAAACAATCGTTACTACAGCAATTTTATTTGATCTTTTTTCCTGCCTGTGTTCATTTCGATGAAAGTGAGTCACTTTGGATTCTCAAAGTTGCTATAGAAACTCACTTTGTAGGTCATAGGGTCACACAGAGAGACGTGTCACACCAAAAAATAGAACAGAACAGGCGGAAAAATCAGTGAATGGTGCCTACTGTGCATGTGTTTGAGGTTATTTCTGTGGAAGAGGGGAGTGATGAGTGTACACCTATGATTCATGTTTTTGTAAAATCTATCTTTAAACCATTCTCTCTGCAGACTCAAACAGCAGAAATGTCAAAAGCTTGTATAACATGGAGGAAAACTGTTATGAAGTGAGAAATCTGACAGTTTCCATGCTGGTCTTTGCAAGAAAATCCATTAGACCACAAAAGACATAATGGAAGCTGCAGCTTACATAATTGGCGGATTCACATTTTGACGACCTTCCTACTATTTCTGCGCGGAAAAATGAAAAAAACAGATGATTCCTTGTGTATTGTATCAACGCAGATAGGGTTGGGGGCTTCCAGTAGCTAAGACAGAGCTTTTACTGGAAGAAGCTGATGAGTCAGTCGTTTTCGTCTACCCTTTCCACCTAAACAACTCCCACCCCACTCAACCAAATCCCTCTGATGGGGTACAATCTGTTAACTTGTCACCGGCTGCCGGTTTCCAATGTAAACAAACATGAACGTACCGCTATAGTGTGCACGTTCTTCACAAGAAAAACATTCTACACTCTTTTCTGAATTCCACCCTTCACCCGTTGCCACATATTGAGACAATCTCACCCAGCTGTCTTTGAGATTCCACCCAAAAAAATTAAAAGATACATAGTAAATTGCTGGCGCAGCCGAACTAGGAAAAATAGTGCAACTTAGAGTGCAGAAATTACGGTGTACATGTGAATAGGGACTTTTGCTAATGTGTGCTTTTGTGTGTATTTCATGGGATGTTCCACACAGTGTGGGAACATGTCCCAGGTCTGTACAAGAAAGACATTGAGAGCAGCAGGAGCGTTATGGCAGAACGGCAGAGACAGAGTGGGCGTAGGGTAGGGGGTCTTTCAAGGAAAGGAGGAAACGAAAAACGAACACCCTCCACTTTTTCATTTTTAAAACAAAACCCCTCCCCCTGTCTCCTTACCAGCCACCTCTCCTCCAAACAAGTGCAAAATGTCCCTCTAGGACAATAAGAGCACTGCAGCGTAGCTCAACAACAAATAGTGCGTCACTAACAAGTGACGACAAACATTCCTGCCTGTCTACGTTTGGTTGAGTCCCACTTGTTCTCACCACTTTGTCCTTTTTTTAACTTGAGGGCAGGGGGGTGTGCTAAGCTTTCATTCCAAGGACACAGGGGCTAACTTAAAATCCTCTAGATGAATTAATTACATATACATATTATATATATATATATATATATATATATATATATATATATATATATATATATATATATATATATATATATATATATATATATATATATATATATATATATATATATATATATATATATATATATATATATATATATATATATATATATATATATATATATATATATATATATATATATATATATATATATATATATATATATATATATATATATATATATATATATATATATATATATATATATATATATATATATATATATATATATATATATATATATATATATATATATATATATATATATATATATATATATATACACACATATATATACATATATCAAAGTGATTCACTGATTCATTAGCATCCAACCAGGAAAATACATCTAAAAAATACACATCTAACCACGTAGTTGGGTTTATAAGCACTTTCATTAAAAAGTAATGACGTTCTGCTTCCCATTTTTTATTGACCTCCAGCAAATAATGAAGATATAACTTATTGTGGCTTCCACAAGAAGCTTAAGTTCATCCTACACTCTTATTGCAACTATTACACTAGATGTAGCCCGTCACTTCAACAGTGCCTCTCCATTAGCTCCGGTGTTAAACCTATTGACATGTTGAAACAAATAAGTGTACAGAATTTCAGTTCCCTTTCTTCTGCAGTCTGTTTTATTAGTGCATATATATCTTTATAACTGCATTTTTTTCTTGCTTGTACCCTTTAAGTCATTCACTTCCACCGACAGTTCATTATTTCATTCATAATCTGTGCATCCTCGCAAGGGTTTTGGGAGTTGCTGGAGCGTTTTCCATGTGTATTCGGACGATAGGCACTCCCGTTTCCTCCCACTTCCTAAAATCATACAGCATGAATGTTTGTCCATCTCCTTGTGCTCCGTGATTGGCTGGTCACCAATTCAGGGTGTTCCCCTCCTGGCACGCATACTTAGCTGGGTTAGGCTCCGGAACCCCCTGTGACCTTTGTGAGGATAAGCAGGTCAGAAAATGAATGAATAAAACTAGATCAAATCGTGAAGAATATCTTTCTTCATATTTTTGTCTGTTAGGGTTTAATCCCTACAGACCTTGTTGACGTCAATTTGGAAACATTATCTCCAATAACAACACAAATGTCCGACCTCTCTTTATCTGGATCAGCTGGTCTTTGACAAACATCAGTCATACAAGAGACCAGCCTTCATGTTGTCTTATTAGGCGTGGTTTTATAGTGTTTCCTGAAAGAAGATGATCGGACAGTTGATTTTGGACAGCTCACAGGACACCTATGAAAAAACAAGAATTCACATCTTTTGACAATTCTGACCCTGTCGGAAGGCCAGATGTTGCAACTTCATTGAGGACTACATTGGCCAAGAGTCGACCTCTGACTGTGAGCCAGACATGCCAGAGACTACATCACCATGCCGTCTGACAACCTTCATTGTGACAACACAAATTTGAGGAGATCATTTTTAGGGACTGTCAGGTTCATTAATAATTACCTTCGTCCGTAATTATCAATAACTGCAGGAAGACATCTTATTCAATTATTGACATTTAATTAAATAGAAATGGATACAACAATGGGCAAAAGCCTCCGAAGGGGAGAGTCAGCAAGTGTCACCTTACAACTTCCGAACGTCTCCTCGAATAGACGTTTTCGTCCCATTCTTATGGTCACAAGTTACAGAGTTGTTGATCATTCCATCACGTATGAGTAAAAACAACATCTGGGACTACAATAACAATCAAAGTATTTTACTAATAACAAAAACAGGGACTAGACCTAACAACATTTAGATTAGAGTAATTATACAACCTCCTTGACCTAAGAATCATATAATATAATCATAATCATATAATCGTTACATACAGAAAAACCCGAAGTGTACGGTTACATAACGATAACAATATTCTTGTTATTGTCCGAATAGCCCTGTCCTCGTCACCAAGGGCCCACCAAATCTCAAGGACCCAGATTGGGTGGATTGTTTGTATAACCATCCTGGAACAGGCTGTCTAGGTTAAAGATGACTTGGTGTGACCTCAAGACTTTTGAAAAACAGAAAGAGAATGATTTAACAAAGTAATGAATTAATACAAAGAAAAGAAAGAGATTGATTTAATAAAGAAATGAATTAATATAACTATTATAATAATAAAACAGAATAAACCCAACATTCCCCCGTTTTTATAATATGTATGTTATTAGTCATTTCTTAGTAATCACTAAATGGAAATGTCGGTGACTGCGATTTTATCCGCCTACTCCTTACTCCCATGGCTGGTCTGAAAGAGAAAAAACATAATTATATTCGTCCAATTGGTCCTCGGATTTACCGTACTCCTGGACCTCACTGCTTTCCCCAAACCGTCCCATAAGATACAACTCATGTACTTTAGAATTTGTAGGGGCAATTTCAGTAGTTATAAGTCGGCTTAGCAAGGAGCGCAAACAGGGGATACTACATCACCCACACAATGTTAGGATAGCGGTAATTGTGCCTATAGTCCAAATCTTTAGATTTTCCAAAGGTCTTATCCCACCAATCTGACAATGCGGACGTATCTACTCCAGAGTGCTCTTGCATATTGCGGTTCAGTGTTTGCAGGCCAGTAATGGCCCTGGTGAGAGATCCACTGGGTGACGCGTTGTTCGGTATGAAGGTGCAACATTGTTTTCCAAACATTGCACACACGCCCCCTGTTTCATGGATCATATCCACCGCTATGCGATTCTGGAACGCCATCAGACTGGTAGCTGCCAGTTGTTCCTTCATGGCCACAAATCCCTGTTCAGTATAATTTCCAAGTTTTGAACATTGTAATGTAAGTAATTTATTCTATCCACATTTTTGTTTGGGGTGATTAGAAGGAAGATAGACTCCCAACCTGCTGCGATCTGATTAGCCAGCTTATACTCATCTGGTACGCCCCGGGGGATGCCAATCGCATCAATGTATGTTGGATCTCCTTCCCTCCATGCCTCTCGACGATGTCGGGAGGGTCGACCCTTCACCTCCGAATTATGAGCCGCCAATTGTATCTCCTCCACTGTGGATGGAAAAACAGACACCGGTAAGAGCAGTGAGACCAAAGTACCTAGTCCTGCCGCGTTTCAGCAGGAGTCGTATAATTTATCTACCACCCCGCCACCATAGGCCAGAACGTGGTATCAGGGGTGTAGTTTGTTTTAGAACGCCGGTACACCACGTCTCATTTATCGCCCCCAGCTTCAGACCATGCCCTGTAAGGTTTAAGCAGGTAAAATGATTAAACAGTGGAAAAATTGACTTCCTATTTACCGCGTAACAGGATAAACACTGCTTCAATATTTTTTCTTGCCAAGTAGGACACGTTTTTTCATTTGTAAAAACACTTTTCCCCAAATGAATGGTGATTGAGGGAGTTGTTAGATCCCATCGTATTTTCCCTTGTCTGGTAGGTTATCCTAATCCTTTGTAAGATGGTTTAGTCTCAATTGAAACCATATGGAGACGTCAAACCCAATATAAAAGAGTTCCCTATAGTTTTATAGTATTGCTTGCTGAGCAATAATCTTTTCAATTAATATTGGTGTTTCCCGTATTTTATTAAGTCAGAAAGTTTATCTTACCCGTCCCCTCAATGTTTCAATTGAGACCACCCTTTTACCAAAGTAGCTCCACATAGTGCTTGCCTTCTTTACACTCCATTAACAGCGCCCAATTATCCCCCGTTTGGGAAATCCCTGTTTCAGAAATAAATTTCACAGGTTAATATGTCAGTCCAAGCTTTCCAATCTTGACCAATTTCTGCAACAAGGCTTTTCCCAATCTTTAATTTTTTGCTGTTAATGTACCACACATATTTCCCACCATCTCTTTTTGTATGGCAACCGGGACGTCGCCGAGTCCAAATATATATTTTCAATGTGGAAATTTGATTTAGTAGGTAATGTTAATTAAATGTAAATGTGTATGTTTCTCGGTTTACCCTCCCGTAAGAAGGTGTATCCTCAATTGAAACGCCTCCGCCTTTTTCTCCAACTGGAGAAAACAACCCTACTGTGGAAAGGAATAGAATCACAATCATCATTAATCTCATTGCCCCAAAAGCAATAATTGTTTTCAACATGACTTTTTGTCTTTGTTTAGGGAGTTTTCCTCTTGAAACGTTTCAATTTAGACAACCTTCTTACTGTGGGAAAGGTGCATCCGTGTCCCCTTTCAGTAACAAGGACCCTCCCACTTTGCGTTGCTCCGATGTTTCTTCTTTTATGCTGCTTATCAGCATCCAGTCTTCAAGAATCACCGTCGCTTCGTCCGTTTCCTGTTGAGAAGCAAAATCTCCCTCTGATAGTCTAAATTTGGTGTGTGTGTTTATTTTTTTTTCTCTGATAGATTTGCCTCATCATCCAATTGTCATTGTGTAGTGAATAATAACAATTTGTAAGGTCTACCAAACAGGACTTCATATAAGGTCCGCCAATTGTGGATGGTAGACAACTATTATTTTAACAAAATGGGAGCCATTATCACTATAAATAGTTTCTGGAATTCCATATCGTGGAATGATATCCATATGATCTAATAAAAATAAAATAAAATCTATATGTATTTTTTGAAATGGATATGTGGGTATGCATATAGATTTAAACCCTAAGCCTTGTAGTGCCGTTGTAGCAAGGCCACCTCCCCCTTGTCGAGACATAGGTCTTCCCTTGACTCAAGCCCAAATTATTTTCTTTTATTGATAGATTATGTCTCGGTGGTCTGCCAATCAAAAACACAAAAAGACAAACTATCATTCACGCTCACACTCATAAACAGAAGAATTTAGTGTGTTCAACCAGTCTAGCATCCATAATTTCATTTTGTGGGAGTAAACTGGAGTACCCGGAGAAAATCCACAAATTCTCGAGGACGCCATGAATACCCCACATTCCGGAAGGTCTGGATCCACCCCGCATTCATTAGTAGATCCTTTAATATACACACCCCCACTCTAGCATTTTAACCGTTTGTAAAAAATTACCTTCAAGTTTCACACAAAGTTATATCCTTTTTAATGCTATCAGTTTAGTTGTTTGTTCCCCGAATTGAGGTGGGAATAGTTTCACATCTAAGGTTTTTATTTTCACAGCCGCCATGACCTAATGGCCCCCTATCATGTTTTTGGAAAATCCCAATTCCCTCTAATAGCATGCCAATCACCTTTTAATGCGGCCATCCAATTTTGTTTCTACTTGTTTCAGGTGATAAGATAATCTCCCCCATTTGTAAAACAAATTCATCCACACCTCTTTTATACAACATGACGCCTATGGCCTTTATTACGTCGCCTTGACTCCAAATTCTATGAACCAAGATAACACGCCAAATTTGTAAGCGAATTTCCCCCATCCCATTTTGTTCATAGACAACCCATCTACCTAAAGCGTCACTTGTTTCAAAACATGAAAGGCCCCACTAGAATTCGTGCATCCAGCGCCAAATAGAGCCTATTTACACATTTGTCTCAAACTTGTTTTAGATATGGGGTCCCCAATTTCCCAAAATTTCCCAGAATTTATGTACTACCACATCCTGTCAAAAACCCAAAACGACTAACATAACCTGTTTCTAAGCCAGATTCTGGAATTTGGAGAATTTCTCCTTTCCCTCCCTTAAGCTTGTTATTGTCACTCGTTATCACTGTAACATTCAGGCGTATTAACCCCATCGTTGCTAAAGTTCTAACCAATTTGCATGCCCTTAAAGCCGTAAAAGCAACGTTATTTGGTTGTATCAATTGACCAATGCTTATCCAATCCGTAATATCCTTAAAGTCATCAATATGACCTGTGACAAAGCATATTTCCTCCTGCCAGGACAACAGACAATGTTCTTTCAAGTGCACTTTGAAAAACATTCCATGTTACTCCATTCTTAGGGAAAATATGCTCATCCTAAACCAATTATTTTATTTACAATTCACCTAATTATTTGGATGAATGCCATGAATTTTATCATGCCACTATTGCATTGTAAATTTCCCATCTGATGTCGTTAACAGCCAAATAATTCAATACCTACTATACTTTGTAAATCACCTCATATGTTGTTTACTTAAGACACGAGTCATTTCCCATAGCCTGTTACCAAAACAAAAATCTACAACAATTAAATGAGAGAAATCAACCTTTTGTTAGACAATTCCTAATTACAAACTTTAATGTTTTAAAAACCTTATCGTCACCAATATACCATAATATTGTAAATTTTGTCATCCTGGCCTTTTCTTTAACCAGCCAACCCCCTGGATTAAAGTATTTTGAACAATCAAAAAATTCTGAAATAGTATTAATATTATTTTATCCTCCAAAAGCTAGTTTCCTTTAACTAAGAGCCCTTTGAAATCCACAATTGCTCAAAAATGACTATTTTGGTCTATTTCCCAAATCCAAAGCTTTTTACCAAATCTTAATACATTTCATTTTAAAACCCAAAATATCAATGCGAAAGCATTCGCATAACCTTGCATTTCTTGCAGCCCATGTATTGTTCTTATTCTGAAAAGTCCAAACAGAAAACGCAATTAGCCGTTAACTATGACCTCCACTCTTGCTGCGAAAACAGCATTGTTATCTTATGTTTACAAACCAGCTTTTTCCCTGTGCCCAAATACAACGCTTTTTAGAGAAGACAACCATTAAAACGTCAAATTAACCCCTCTTCCGATATTCAACTACATAACAATATTTTTCCAAGACCCCATATATCCAGAATATGTATGCTGCAAGCACAACAATATGGCAAAAACCCATTTTCTTCCCTCAAGTTTGCTTCAGCACCCCCAAGGCCAATTATTATTATTATAATGTCTTCACGGAAGGGATCACAAAATTTTTGTCGTTTACACGGTCCGAACGCTCCCGAAAGCCCAACACAGTTAAATCGTCTGCCCCGCGGCCCACATGTTTCACTCCCATCTAATCAGCAGCCGCTGCACCAGAAACGCTTCCCCCGCAGTTGACACATTTTTTGGCAAGTCTAGAGCATAATAAAAACACAGGTGACATTCCCTGCTAAACATTTAAATGATCATTTTGTATATATTCTTTTGTCTTTTTAAACACCATCTTCCCGCTAGCGGACGGGATCAAAAACCAAGCTGCAATAAGCCATCACATTGCTGTAAATTGACAGTACATATAGGTTATATTAACAAAGCACCACCAGCACTTGGAAATAACCATTCTAATTGTTGTTATACAAGCCCAAGCATCACAAAAAAACCCAATTTAATTGTAATCACAAAACGTCATACCTGGATTAACCAAATTAAATACCAGTGTCCCCATTAATTTTCTAGCTCCCTTTATTTTTGTTAAACTTCCTCCGCGCCCGTCACCTATCTCGGTAAATATTTTCCCCGTCAGCCGAGGAGGCCCCGCTATTTTTTCCTTACCAAACAGTACTTTCCCGCCGCCACGGTCTTAAATATATCCCCGTTATCCGAGGGAGCCCCCACTATTTTCCCAAAATAGTATTTTTTAACTTCTCCCCGGCCTTATTTCGCCATTAGTGTCTGTGGAACAAGCTGTTACACTTTTATCCACTCACATATTATTTATATATGTATATTACCTCCATTAGTGTCTGTGGAACAAGCTGTTACACTTTTATCCACTCACATATTATTTATATATGTATATTACCTCTATGCATTAGTGCATATATTATCCTGCATTTTATGCATTTTAAGCTGGCCAGCAAACCCATATTTATTTATCCATAAATATAGCTGTGTAATATTTTTAAAGCGCTTTGTCTTACCAATTTTTTTTTTTCAAATCCCTACAAGTTAGACGTATTTTTTGGATCGTCATCCAAACCCGCCTTACAACACGTGTTTCCCATATTTTACTTTTTTGTAGTGAGTTCGTGTGCCTCACAGAGTTAACTTTATTATATCTATTTTTATTATTATCACTCCTTCGACTGTATTTCCTAGGCTTATCTTAATTTTACTGCAGAAACCACACAAACAACATACAACGTATATTCGTGCCTACCCTTTAGACACAGGACACTCCCCGGCCCCAATATTGTACCTCTAGTACAATACATTCGTGCCTACCCCTGAGACACAGGACACTTTCCAGCAAAGTGCCCCACCGTACCTGCCATTGACTAGTATAAACACAGGGTTTTATCGCCGTCACCCAGGACGCGAAACCAGCCCAACAATGGGCCTCACATACAATGTCCCTTTAACGCATTTGTAAACACCTTCACAACATGCAGACATTAATGTGGACTTACCCGAGATCCATCAGATGTCTCCCTCCAGCAGGAAAAGTCTTCAACCGCCGAGAATCCAGGCGCCCCCGTCGAAAAACTCCGGCCCACCAAGGGTTTTGAAGACGCCGTGCGCACGGTCACTTACCAGATGTCGAACAGCAGCGCCTGGGTTCTCGCTCCGGTATATTGACCTCCATGGCTCGAAGGACCAAAATGTCAGGTTCATTAATAATTACCTTCGTCCGTAATTATCAATAACTGCAGGAAGACATCTTATTCAATTATTGACATTTAATTAAATAGAAATGGATACAACAATGGGCAAAAGCCTCCGAAGGGGAGAGTCAGCAAGTGTCACCTTACAACTTCCGAACGTCTCCTCGAATAGACGTTTTCGTCCCATTCTTATGGTCACAAGTTACAGAGTTGTTGATCATTCCATCACGTATGAGTAAAAACAACATCTGGGACTACAATAACAATCAAAGTATTTTACTAATAACAAAAACAGGGACTAGACCTAACAACATTTAGATTAGAGTAATTATACAACCTCCTTGACCTAAGAATCATATAATATAATCATAATCATATAATCGTTACATACAGAAAAACCCGAAGTGTACGGTTACATAACGATAACAATATTCTTGTTATTGTCCGAATAGCCCTGTCCTCGTCACCAAGGGCCCACCAAATCTCAAGGACCCAGATTGGGTGGATTGTTTGTATAACCATCCTGGAACAGGCTGTCTAGGTTAAAGATGACTTGGTGTGACCTCAAGACTTTTGAAAAACAGAAAGAGAATGATTTAACAAAGTAATGAATTAATACAAAGAAAAGAAAGAGATTGATTTAATAAAGAAATGAATTAATATAACTATTATAATAATAAAACAGAATAAACCCAACAGGGACAAACAGAACATATGACGCTGACACAGTTTCTGTAAAAGGAAGCCACACATAACAACGAGACTCAGTTTGGATGGCAACAAAGGCTGATTCATATCATCTTACTTGATGACTAAAATGCAACCCCCTGACCCCGTTTATGTGTTTTCTCTGACCTATGACTCCAAATTAGTTGAACTGTACAATCGGCTCTTTCATTACACCCCCCACCTCCTCGAATGCAATTGAGGGCTTAGGACAAAACTAGTTGGGGATAAATAGCACTTTGTGGAATTTATTTCAAGACCTATTTTAACCCAAGGTTCTTTTATAAAATGGATAATGATTTGGGAAGACTTAACTTTTTAGGGGTATTCATTTTAACGTGGGGATATTTAGAATGATGGTAGTTCCACGTAATAAAATAAGCACCATTTCTGATTTGGGCTATTTTCCAGAGAGTCTCCTCTTAATGTGTTTTCCAGGCACCCCCGCGGCACTTCGTATTTTGTACGAACACATTAGCTGGAAGCGGTTTTGTCTCAGGAATACAAAAGGGCCACCCAGTCCATAAAAATAGCTTAGAGTAAGCAGATTGCACGCTGGGTAATTGTATCACCATTCACAATCCAGTTTGACACTGCATGGAAGAAGATTGCAGTAGAATGTGTAGATAATTGTAATTTCAACCACATCTTCTGGTATTAAATTCACAAACAAGTGGGTTTTTTGCCTTTAATAATAGAAAAAAATGACTCAAAACTTTTTTTCATGAAAATCCCAACCTAGTGAACAAACCTATTTAAAAACACAATGTGATGCACCAGGCTTTTCCTTTGTGTTTTGTTAGTGTGAGCTCTTGTTTTGACTAGAGACACACATGGTGATTCAGACAAAGTTTTACTTTAATGATGTTAACTAAAGCCAAAAGTAGCGGGTCAGGTGATCTGCTGTTGAGTCAGGACAGTATAGCTGCTGTCAAATCCATTTAGGACATGACCTCAGAGATGGAGTGCTGAAATGTCTCATAGAGATGAAAAACGTGGAGTGAGAATAATATAGTATGCAGTATATATGGTCCACTTCTACAGCAGAAAAGTATGTTTGCAATCTTCCTAAAAGACAGTGCTCCCTCGCTACTTCGCGGTTCAGCTACCGCGGACTCGCAGATTTTTTTGGGAAAAAATAAATAAATATATACAAATATTACATTGAAACAACATATTTTAGTTTTTTTTGTTATAACATGAATTTCACTCTCTCTATCCGTATTCTGTGTGGTTTACTTTATACAGGGGGGTAAAAAAAAAATTAAAACGAAAAAAAAAAAATGAATTAAATTCAAATTAAGCATTTTTGAAGGGGAATCCCTACTTCGCGGAAATTCACTTATCGCGGGTGGTCCCGGTCCCCATTAACCGAGATAACCGAGGGAACACTGTAGTTACTTTTATGTGTGCCATCAATTTGCAGTGGCAAGCAATCCATGCAGGGGTTCCTTAGAGTCATTTAGTGTAGGTTCCCGCTCCCCCAACCCAACTCTATTTCATGTGGGCTGGACCTCATCTCATCTTTTTCTGAATCGCTTTATCCTCATTAAGATTCTGGGGGGTGCTGGAGCCTATCCCAGCTGACTCCGGGCCAGAGGAGGGGCACACCCTGAATTGGTGGCCTGAATTTGGAATGTGCGAGGAAACAAGAGTACCCAGAGGAAACCAACACAGGCCTGGGGAGAACATGCAAATTCCACATAGATGGACGTGACCTGGATTCGAACCCAGGACCCCAGGGCTGTGAGGCCGACAAACTAACCACTCGCTCCAACGGGCTGCCCGTTTATGTATTGACTATTATAATGTAGTAATTGAATTTAATTGAATTATTTTATTGTCATTATATAAGTATAATCAAAATTTAAATGAGATTTAACTCAGTACATTCCTCCTTGCTTTTCATGAAAAGGTACAAAATGTGAAATGGCAAATCAAAATCACTCTAACACAATATTAAAGGTAAAAAGCTTCCTACAATCTGATCTGTATCGATCTGATCTAATCAAATCTAAAGCAAAATGTCGCAGCATCATGAACCCTCAAACAGAGGAGAAATATAACAAATATATTTCAACTTCCCTGAAACATAGTGTCGCATGAACGTAAAAACATACAACAAAGCGCACAGTGTAGGAGTACTGGAGTATTTGCTAACTGTACTGGCCCTTTCTGACCTCATTTTCTTCTTTTTTCCCTGTCTAAAATGTGGGCCTTTTCTCTCTCTCTCCACTCTTACGCAACCACTTCATAAATAGAAAATGGTTGTGTCACTCAATTACAGTATTCATGCTGGAAAAGAACTCCAAGCTCAGGCCAAGTGTTACACAACAGCCCCCGCATGGTTTTCTCTGCATCCCATTAATTTATTTTCTCTCTCAATGGTGATTCATTCATATCTGCTGGTGGTCTCTTTCTTGTTTTTATTTTTGTTTTTACATTTTGCTGCGGTTTGGGTGAATGTTTGCACATTTAAAGGGAAATACAACACCTTTATTACATAACCAAATATCTTGTTTCATACAAAAACACAGAGTTGCACTTTTCTCATTTTCTTCTGCTTATCCGAGTTCTGGCCACGGGGGCAGCACCTTCAGTGCGAAAAGCCAGACTTTCTTCTCCTCAGCCACTTCATCCTGCTTTTCCCGGAGGATCTCAAGTTGTTCCCATTCCAGCTGGAAGATATACAGTGTTCCCTCGGTTATCGCGCTTAATGGGGACCGGGACCACCCGCGATAAGTGAATTTCCGCGAAGTAGGGATTCCCCTTCAAAAATGCTTAATTTGAATTTAATTCAATTTTTTTTGTTTTATTTTTGTTGTTTAATTTTTTTGTTTTAATTTATTTGTTTTAATTTTTTTGTTTTAATTTTTTGTTTTAATTTTCTTGTTTTAATTTTTTTGTTTTATTTTTTTGTTTTAATTTTTTTGTTTAATTTTTTTTGTTTTAATTTTTATTTTTTCACCCCCCCTGTATACAGTACACCATATAGAATACGGGTAAAGAGAGGGAAATTCATGTTATAACATAAAAAAACTAAAATATGTTGTTTCAATGTAATATTTGTATTTTTTTGAGTCCGCGGTAGCTGAACCGCGAAGTAGCGAGGGAACACTGTAGTCACCCCAGCATGTCCTGGCCCTTGGCCTCCCCCCAGTGTGAGGTGCTCGCAAAACCTCAACAGGGAGGCATCCAATTCAGATGCCCAAGTCAATTCATCTGTCTCCTATTGATGCATAGGAGCGCTAAATTCAATATTCTGTAGATGTTGTTGTAATACGCGGACAATTCGACTGTCTGGGTACATTGCTAGTGTGACATTTACAGAGAACACTGTAAATGCATTCGTTTTTCAATAATATTAGTAATGGTGCCTCTAATTTTGAATGATAATAAGAATCTTTTTCAAGTATTAGGGTATCAAAGTTCACATGGTCTTTGGTTCATTGAAACTTTTCTTAGACCGCGGTTGCTCAAACTGAAGTCCACACTGGCCACTCTTCAAAGGTGAGGAAGGAAGGATGGGAAGTGTTAACAGGAGAGGAAGCATTGCATTATTTTTCTAAGAGGGCGTCAGACAGTGCTGTGTTCCATGTAGCCAGTCAGGTCCAGTTTGAATTGTGAGTGTTTTAACTAGCACTTTTGTCCTTCCAGCTGTGCATTGTTTTTGTTGCTTTAGCCGCCGCATTAAAATAGTTCTTGTTGCGTCATCCGCTTAGTTCGTCTTCAGCCTGCTGCTTCCTGTGTTTGCCACTTGTTATTATCTTTTTTTTATATAGCTCACTACGGGACACCAGAATTTTTCAACCTACTATAATTTTAGGAAACATGAGATAAGACTGGGCCATATATTTCAATTTTAAATTGTTTTAGTTGGGACATTTGTTTGAATTAAATTTTGGATGTGTAATATAAAACTAATTTCAGTTTTTCATGTTTCGTGTGAACTTTTTATTTAAAAATATGAAAATGCTGTCCTTAACATACGATTAAGATGACAGAATCATACATCTATGGAATATTTATCAACTATATTATAGTATAATTACACAGTAAATGAGTGAACCGGGGAGAAAAAAGGATCAAAACTGAAATTGGTTTTAGGGACCCGCACTCAAAAACAACATTCACACATAAAACATTAGAGTTTTCTAAAAATGCTGTATAACAATTCAGATTAAGTCAACCCTTAATTGATTCATTATTTGTGCAGTTTTTTCTGCCCTAGAGTTTCAGGGGTGCTGGAGCCTATCCCAAAAAATTAAGGCAAGGAAGCGGAAATTTTCACAAACTACCAAGAATACAACTTTTTGTCGGAAATCGATGCCAGTAGTAGATTGGCCCTGTCTCTAGTGATGACTACTAAAACTGTAAATCCCTCTTCTACTCAGATGCCTAACTATCAATGCACATCTCTTCAATCTTTTAGCACATACAAATAGTATCCACTGGCACAAATAACAGAAGAATTACCGTAATTTCACGCATAAAAGCCGTATTTGTCAAAAAATGATGGCTGAATCAAGTTATGGCTTATGTGGGCTCAAGACTTAAAGCATTGCTATTCTCTTTTTCACCAGCATGTCTGCAAATTAACATGTACTTTTGTAGTTATTTTCTGTTTTGCAGTAATAAAACAACCATTACTGGATGAATTATTAACTTCTTTATGATATTGACCCTAATATTGCACTTTTGATTCATATAATATCTCAGACATACCACCTGCGATGATTTTTCCTAAGTTATTCTCTTCAAAGTAACACATTTGTACTCATTATTAAAACCATGAATATGGTGGTGAAAATTGCGATTCAGTTGACAACTTATACACAAGAAATTGTAAAATTAAACACTTTTAAACAATTTCAAGGGTGTGGCTTCTACACGGGGCGGCTTATATGCGAGAAAATACGGTAAGATGTTACTACTTTCAACATGGTTTAAAAGACTTTGAATTCATTTGAATTGCTGAAAAATCTAGACAACTGCCCTTCTGCTTCAGAGTGATAACTTTACAAATGTGTTGCTTTGCTTAATGAGAAAGCGGAAAATGGAAATGAAAAGCCATTGTTTTAAGTGTGTTGTCTTTACAGCCTTTAAGAACAAGATGTTAATCATCCCAGTGTGGGAGCCACACTCATTAAAACATGCTAGCAGGCCCGTCATCACAACGCCTGAACTGTGACCCATTTTGGGTGTGACCTGTTCGTTTAAGAAAGCAGGCGGCACACTCTATTATTTAGCATCATGGGAACTCAAACTGGAAGGTGGGGGGAGAAAAGCTCTCCTCTCATGCGCGAGCCAAGTGGAATGTGAAAAAGGCTCTCCTCTCATGCGCAAGCCAAGTGGAATGTAAAAAAGAAGTGTTCTTTCAAAGCTTTAAATGGGACAGACTCCTTCAAGCTGAAACTTCACAGCATGTGCGCTTGCAGGTCAGGCGTTGGAGAGGTTACTCTTCCACTTTCTATTTAGTTAGTTCCTCACTGTGTGTTAGGTTATGCAGATCATGAAGCATGATCCGGCCCAAACGCAGGGAAGCAGGCAAAGACAGGGAGTAGAATGCATTGATGGGGAGCATGTGGGAAAATTAGGATCACAATACATGAACATGAGCATGACAAACGCAGACGGTCTGACAAGGACTGACAAACACAAATGGATTTAAATACAGTGTTCCCTCGCTTATCGCGGTTAATGGGGACCGGGACCCGTCGCAATAAATGCATTTCCGCGAAGTAGGGGTGCCCCCTCAAAAATGCTTAAAGAAACGTGTAACACGTGCACAAAAGCACCACCAAGCAAAAACATCATAGTAGTAGGATCTTCTGCAGTTTTTTTTGCACGTAAGAAACATCGTTATTGGGATTTGTGAACATTGTTTTTTTGGGCGGTGAAGATGCGCCTGTAAACAGCTATGACGTACGTCATCAATGCGATTCCTGAACTCTCACCATTACTAATTCTTATTGAATATTTTGTTTCCACCTTTGTTTTCCACCTGTAAAATGATGTAATTTATAATTTTAACTTAATATCTTTATTTTTTTTATTTTTTATTTTCCTGAAAAAAATCAGCGAAGCTCTGAGTCCGCGATAGCTGAAGCGCGAAGTAGCGAGGGAACACTGTATACAGACATGGGTTGACGAGACAATCAGAAACACCTGGGTCGGCAAGCAGGAGATACAACAGTGGCGGGGAAGGTGAACTCAAAGGACAAACACAGGGACAGGTCATACAAGGGAAAAAAAGATAACCAAACCAATTCCTAAAATTTTGTATTGTTTCTAGTTTCCCTCTACTGGTTGTTTTTTTCTGCTTAACAGCGCTTTCCTTGTGTTGACCAGCTATCTTCTCATTGACCATTTGTGTCCGGCTGTCTAAGTCGTCCTTGTCGTCTCATCCATTCAGTTAGACAGTGGTACAGTAATCCCTGGAATATCATGGATAATGTAAATCAGACGTGGCCGCGATAATCGAAAAAACGTGCAGTGGGATCACCCATATTATTACTACTACTAAATATTTACGTATGATAGGTTCATTAATAATTACATTTTTGATATAATTATTAAACACTGCAGGCAGAAATCCGATTTAATTATTGACATTTAATTAAATAGGCGTCAATGGTAAGCAACCTTATAAGGGAAAATACATCAAGACTTCCTCCCGGTCTCCGGAGCATCTTCTCGAACAGTAATTTCTCGTACGACTTTAAAGCAATAAATCAAAACAATTACAAGGTTATTGATTATTCCAACATGTGTAAGCAAAAACAACATCTGAGTGCCTTTGAGAGAGAATAAAAGTAAGAGAATTTTGAAACGAGACAAAGAGACACAGTATATACATAATATAATAAGAAGCAAAGAGCCGCATTCATTTTGGCCAGTAGCCGCATGTGGTTCGAGAGCCACTTGTTTGCCACCCCTGATTTAGGTGGTGCAAAAGAAAAAATAATCAGCTTCATTTTTTTCTTCATTTAGTAGCTCCGTTATTTTAATTTATGTTTATCCCTCATAATGATAAGAATTTTGAAACGACTACTAATCGTACATTACTGGTTGGAATTCATGTTTCGTCACCTCGGTGGGGGACCCGGGGGCGCCATATTTATTTCTTTTCAGGTAAAACTTGTTGGATGCATTCGGTATTATATTGCTATTATTGTCGGTCATATTAATTGCTAACTACAAGGAAAAAATACAATTCGTCCCAAAACGAGGCTACCTACCTATTGCCAACGAAAATAACAAGGATGAGTATTTTGATAGGATATGTAGTATTCGAGGTGGCACTGCCTCCGTGTGGTCATAATTAGGTGATACAACTGCTTGAAAGGAGGCGGTACTGTTGAGGTCCACAAAAGCAGGTGCGTTTTTCTCTCTCCGGGGGCAGTAATCCAAATGCATCAGAGTAAAATAACATGTAAAACAGCAATGGTGAATTCACTATAAAGAAAGCAGATGTTACTATTATATAAAAGTTAGTGGTATTTTAAGGACCTAAATAACAATGGGAAGTATTCTAGCTCAACTTTTTCTGCTCCTTTTCATTTCTACAGGACCAGTTTATGCAGGTAAGGTTTGTTTTAGCATTAACCTTATTTATTTATTTATTAATTTACCTATTTATGTATTTATGTATATATTTCTGTATTTATTTTTGTATTTATTTATATATTTATTTATGTATTAACATAGTTATTTATGTATGTATTTATTTAATCTATTTATTTTCATTTGTATTTTTTTCATGTATGTATTTATTTTTTAAATTTCGCTGGATAAAAAATTTAAAATAGTGCAGTCGAACATAGTATTCCTGCAGTTTTACGGTAAGAGAA